>NW_020225826.1:0-1063 GCF_003070985.1 Temnothorax curvispinosus
ACATTCGAGATAGAAACATACTTGGAAAACATTAACAATGATGACATAAATTCTTTAATTAACAATAATGAAAATGTAAATACTTTAAATTCACAAATAACTATACCATCTAATCTTTTAGAAATACTAAATAATTTAACAGGGGAATATAAAAATTATGAGAATTATCAAAATAAGCCTACGCATGTAAATCATTGCGAGGACCACGCTCCCTAGATTCTTCGTTTATTTCGGGAATCATATTACGGGCTTTCTTTAGGCTAAGGAATCCGACGTGGTGCCCTGGCTGACTACGGATGTCGCTCTGCGTTCGTCCGTAGGTCACGTCCAGCGGGCCCTGGCTGCTCCGTACGCGTCGTTCTTGCGCGTCGGGGCGGTCGTGCGAGGATTCTAGCCGGCTCACGCGGTCCTGTATGTCGCGGATCGCGCGTAGGACTTCGATTGAGCGGTCGAATTCTACAGCCTCTGCGCGGTTCATGCGATCCTGCATGTCGTGCATCATGCGCAAAACGTCGCTGAGCACGGAGCCTATTGCTCCTGGGCTCATTTGCGTCGGCTCGGGGGCTCGACTTTGGTCGGTTTCGGACGGTTGCCCATTTTCCGCGGGTCTGAGCCGCTTCATTTCGGCGTTAGGGGGGTTTTTCCAGTTTGTCCTCGGGTGAGGACGGTCAGGCGCCTTCAGCACTAGGCTATTTGGCACAATTGATCTAAAACTAATAATGACCATATACTATAGTCTCGTGTCTCTATCACCATCAAAACACAGTCAATTCAAATCACTCTACGCGTAGCTCTAATAAATTTAAAAATAATATCCACTATATCCCAATTCTTCGCACGTATTAAACGGAATATTTCTATCTCCTCAGTAAATTCAAGCTCTCTCAGCTCGGCATCCATGATTAACCTCTGATCGTCATACTTATTGCATCTCAAAATAACGTGGTGTATATCCTCGTATTCGCATCCGCATTCGCATCTCGCACTATCTATATAATTTTTCCTTTGCAGAGACACGTTCAAATTATAATGGTTTGCCCTAAGGCGATTGATCAATGTAACA
>NW_020225827.1:0-1695 GCF_003070985.1 Temnothorax curvispinosus
GATCCTTGCAGTTTTTACTGGTGCCGCGATGTATAAAAAGCTTATCCAAAATATCGTTTCAGCAATCGGCTTCATTTTACTGTCAATAATAAGCAGAGCATAGTAAACTTAATTATCATCGATGATAATTCAATAAAATATTCGTTTTTATTTGTATAATTGTTCTATTTTTTTAGTCGTATAAAGTTCACATATTTCTTTATTAATAATGAATAATGATTTGTACACACGAAATATTTATTGCAATTAAATTTTGAGCAATATTGCAATGCGCTTATTTTCAAAAGTGCATATTTGATATCTATAGCAAATAATCCATTCCGCAAATAGGTTTTTTTTTGCTGCACTAGACTGCACGAAAACTTCTTTTCTTGCTTTTGCCAAATATCAAACATATATTTATTTCACTATAAGTACAGAGTTCACTTGAGTACAGAGTAGTGGTACATTAGTTTAGCTAAAAAGCAGGTCTTATTTGTTTCCCCAAAAGAGATGAAATAATTAATTATTGGTACGAAGTTTTTCTTATCTATCAAGTACGTATCAATTACGTACAATAAAAATAGAAGCAAGAAAAATTTACTTACGACCTCCAATTTTTAAAAAGTGCTCGTAAATATCACATGCGATGTTTTTGAAACGAGCTATTTTTGTACACCCGACTAACAGGATAGGAGCAACGTACACTATAAAGAAGAATATTCCACTTAATCTATTAAATGAGATATAACCTTTGTGACAACTTACCCGTGTGACTTCTAGTCCCGATCTCCCCTAGCTTTAAAAGAGAACTTATCTTACCATGGTATGCTCCCCACTACATTTATGTGGAGCATACTAAGATAACAATTCTGAATAATATTTTTTAATAAAATTCTTAAAATTTATGCTTTTATGCTTTCATAAAACGTTTGAAAACTGTGACATGTGTCACACTGCCATCAGTAATCTCTATATATAAATATGTATACAGTGCACTGAAACAAGAACGTAACTTATGTAAGACTCTTTAAAACGCAATAAAAATTATTTTGTGTGTTTTGTATTAATCGTTTTGCTTTAGAGAAAAAATTTTACAAATTTTATATTCCGCAATAGCTTACATTATCAATTTTTGTAAGAGTTATAAAGTTCACATATTTCTTTATTAATAATGAATAATGATTTGTACACACGAAATATTTATTGCAATTAAATTTTGAGCAATATTGCAATGCGTTTATTTTCAAAAGTGCATATTTGATATCTATAGCAAATAATCCATTCCGTAAATAGGTTTTTTATTGCTGCACTAGACTGCACTAAAACTTCTGTTCTTGCTTTTGCCAAATATCAAACATACCTATTTTACTATAAGTACAGAGTTCACTTGAGTACAGAGTAGTATACAGTAGTTTAGCTAAAAAACAGATCTTATTTTTTTTCCCAAAATAGATGGAATAGTTAATTATTAGTACGAAGTTGTTTCTTATCTATATATCAAGTACGTATCAATTTACGTATCAAGTACGTATTAAAAGTACGTAATAACAGTTTCAGAGATTTTTACACATTTCATGACGTGCAACTGCGCGCAAAAATATATTTGTATTATACAAATATACTCATCTGATTATCAGTATGAAAGTTTTAAGTAAATCATGCACTACTTAAAAGACTTAGGCCTGTATTTATAATCGTTATTCAAATTTCATC
>NW_020225828.1:0-1274 GCF_003070985.1 Temnothorax curvispinosus
GGAATGAGGAAACTTTGAGTGGCCAATGAAGCCAGACGGTTAGATCTTCTCAGTGACGGATCAGGAGCAGTGAATAGCTCCCGCAGATACATAGGCAAACTCATATAAAGAATACGATAAATCTGACATCCAAGAAAGTAGAGCCGCCTATTCTCAACAGTGAGCCACCCAAGTCGACGCCTATACGGAGTAATATGTTCATCATATTTTAGATTGAATATAAAGCGAATGCAGCTATTGACAAGACGTTGCAACTTGGTATTCAACTCACCACTCAGACCATGATACACTAGACAGCAGTAGTCAATGTGAGGCATGATGAGAGTGATCACGAGTTTTATTCTAAGACTGGTAGAAAGAGAATTTTTATTAAACTTTAAATTGTGCAACGCAAAGTTAACCCTTTGCGAGACAAGCGAGATATGTCTAGTCCAAGAAAGATTGGATGTAAACATCACACCTAAGTTTCTCACCTCACTCACAAATGGAAGAGAAGTGCCATCCACTATAATAGGAGATAAACAGCCATAATCAATAGCATGGACATAAGCTTGGCTGCCAAAAATGATGACCTTGGACTTAGCTGGGTTGAGCATAAGTCCGTTTCTGTTAGCATAATCAAAAATAGCATTGGCAACTCTCGACATCAACTCCAACGCCAGGGGGAGATCAGCAGGTGAGCACTGACGATAAATTTGAATATCATCCGCAAAAACCATATGGGACACATTAGAGAGTATATTACATATATCGTTAATAAACAATGAAAACAACAATGGGCCAAGCACAGAGCCCTGAGGAACGCCAGAAGAAGTGAAGATCCAATCTGAAAGATTGCCTGTATCATCAATAACAGATTGAGAACGCCCGGTTAGATAGGAGAAGATCCAATTAAGAACCGTATCAGAGAAGCCAATCTCCTTAAGTTTAATAAGCAGTAGCAAATGAGGGACCGTGTCAAACGCCTTACTGAAGTCAAACAATATCATTATAGTCAAGAGTCCAACGTCAATTCCCTGCCTAATGTCATTGCAAACGCGCAGGAGTGCAGACTGCGTGCTGTAACCCACACGATATGCAGATTGCCTAGGATTTAAGATATTATATCGGTTCAAGTACTCAACAATCTGCGAAGCCACTACTCTCTCAAGTAGTTTAGATAGCTCAGGTAGGTTCGCAATTGGTCTGGTATCAGATGGAGACAAAGGTGTGCGGATCTTGGAGAGAGGGCGAATATATGCTTTCTTCCACTTGGATGGAAACAAAGCAGAGTC
>NW_020225829.1:0-5946 GCF_003070985.1 Temnothorax curvispinosus
CTAGAGAAAATCGATTTTCTTAGGATTTTCTTGAAACTGTGAATATACGTTAAATTAGGTGTGCTTTATGCGTGGTATAAATTTCAGTACCTCTTTCGGGATAAAAAATAAAGATACTGAGCCTCAAAGTTTCAAAAAAAATTTAAAATTAATTTTTTTTTAGTTTTGGCATTTTTTTCCTTATAGAACTCGACGAGAGGAGCAACTTTGGTCCTCTTGGTCAACCTCGTATCTCCTACCGTTTGGCCTGGAAAACCTGTTCATTAGTAAAAGTTGAAACTTTGAGGCTCAGTATCTTTATTTTTTATACCGGAAGAGGTACTGAAATTTATACCACGCATAAAGCACACCTAAATTAACATATATTCACAGTTTCAAGAAAATCCTAAGAAAATCGATTTTCTCTAGTATAAGGACGAGAGAACGTCCTTAAAAATATTATTTATATCAATAGTGTCATATAAAACAAAATCCAATTTACTTTTTAATGAATATGTATAAGCATCTATATAGATATATATATACATATATTATAAGAATATATAATATATGTTTATATATATATTTGTTAAACATTTTTTAATTAAATCTTTCTTATTAATATAAAAGTAGCTCTTTAATAATAATAAATTTTTTTATTATTACGCAGCTGCAAAATCTCAGGTAAATATTATTTTATAATAGTATTGCGCTTTAAATGTATAATTATGAAATTTTGATCGAATCGGCTCGACATGATGGAAGTGTGACACTTCCCTCTGGACTTGTAAGACACTACCATCATGTACATACCATAACAGTTGCTACTATCTCTTCTGCCTGACATATAGCTCGCCTGAGTTGAGATCATGATAGAAGTTAATATGATAGAATTGTGGCGGACACCTGGATAACCGTGATGGGGGCCGAGCATATAATATGATTTCGCGTATCAATCTGGATGTGCTATATTCTTGTACTCTTCTAATGAAATGCATATGTAATAATAATTTTTTGCAGATTAAGATATTCACGTACGCTCAAATAAATAATTTATAATTAAAAATAGGAATATTTTTATTTATAATTATTATATTTATGATTAAGTATCTAAGGCTGTAAATCAAATTTTCTACTCATCGTGAGTACATAAAAAAAACCCCCGCGTCTGAATGCAATGTAATTACAAGATCACAGTATTTTTATTACCTTAAGCACAAGAGGATATTACAGTTACGAGTGTTTCCAACATTTACAGCATTACACAAACCCGACTTGCGCGAGAGATATATAATGCATAATACGGAAACAAAACGCATCTCTCTTCCTCACGCATCTTGCACGCGGCTCACAATTTATGCTTTAATATTCGCGCATTCCTAAGAGCAATGTTACACGGCTCGTTGAGAGAATCCTCGCGAATTTCACCGTCATGCCGTATTCGCGGGAAGTACACTCTCGAGTGACATAACACCGGGGGTTAATACAACGAGTAAGACAAAATGTGCCCGGTTCATACTTTCGTTCGGGGCTGCCGGGCAGCCCTTGCCGTGTCGCAACCATTTATGAATTAATACGAAGTTGCACGCGCGAGTAATACCTCTACCACCTTACCTCGTACATACATTATTTTTATCGTCCCCTATAGACGCACGGCTGTATGCTATGCACACGCGAGATGGCACGGCACGGGCGATTTCAGCGATTTAAAGATCCATTTTCGCGTGATATTAAATAACGTTGCTGTTGTCTACATGCAAACGGGTATATATGAATTTACGGCGTAACAGCGTCGCTATATAAGACTATGTAAAAAAATCTTGAAAACAACTCTCTCTTGATTTTTTTTCAACATAATGTAAATTGATTGAGCACAATGATTAATGTGCGATATTACGATAAGTTCTCAGTGACTTGGCTTGAAACATAAAGTTGTAAATGTAACACAATTAACACGCGAATAATTTCTTCGGCGCTACGCCGTTATACACGCATATATCATAATTTTAAATTTTATCGAGCAAAAAAAGTTAGATTTGAGCCGAGTTTTTCATTAAATTTGCCAGTTTTTAAGGATTTTCGGTATGTTATAAGAAACATCGGGGAATTGTTCGCTAATTGGATGGACTGATAGCGAATTCTGGACGCTCTACCTGCTGCTTGATTGGTTATCGGAAAACAATACATTGTCACGTCTAACTGCGTAATTGTCCATGATTAATTGTTTATTTCATATCACGCGTATTTTGTTGCTAATACATTAATCCCTTTGACGGGGGATAAAATTAATTTCGTAGCTTGATAAATGTGTGCCGCAGAATTGTCGACATCTTCGTTCTGGTATTTGAGGGCAAAAATGTGTTGATCTGGAAACGCATCGTGAACCGGTGAAATGTTTTGTTTCCCTGCATTTCGTTAAATATATTTTGCATAAGCTGAATGCTTCGCTCGTGAATTGGAAAATTTCATCATTTGAATGCAGCAGCGCTATATACTGCACTTGCGCAATTTTCAGTCGGGCGCTAAACGAAGATTTTCGACTTTACAATCTAACGAGACCGTATTCCGGAAGGATTTTCGGGCGTATTGCAATTTTCGAGACAGCCGAATGAGAAAACGGTAGCTGGCGTCTAAACTGTAGATTGGTAAGGTTAAGCCCCGAGTATACTTGAAAGTTCTCAGACGAGCCTGATAACCAAATACTTTAATACTCTTGCCTGCAAAGTTAAAACTCTTATCGGTTGGGCTATCTCGACAACTTCGTTTCAAGGTAGGGAAGGTAGAGGAAGATCGAGACTAAAGGGCACGCTGTGCTGTATAAAAGATAAAACAGACTCCGAGTCAATAAGGTTGAATTTTAAGACTTTGATTTTGTGCGATAAATATCGCAAGTAAATACAAATTAAACACAGACTATTCAATAAGAAACGTACTTTGGACATGACATACTTTTATCAGTCTTGGAACTAACTTATATATCCTTAACCATAATTTACTTAAAAACTTATTATTTCCAAACTCTTTAATTAAAAAAATGTTAAGTATTTTAACTCCAAATTGATTATTCATTAATCATTTGAGTATCGGATAAAGTAAGATTTTCTTGCTTATAATTTTCAAGTTTAAATCGTTATAATTTATATATTATTTTACCAAATATGTGCATGTAAATTTAAAATTTACATACACATATTTGGTAAAATAATATATAAATTATAACGATTTAAACTTGAAAATTATAAGCAAGAAAATCTTACTTTATCCGATGCTCAAATGATTAATGAATAATCAATTTGGAGTTAAAATACTTAACATTTTTTTAATTAAAGAGTTTGGAAATAATAAGTTTTTAAGTAAATTATGGTTAAGGATATATAAGTTAGTTCCAAGACTGATAAAAGTATGTCATGTCCAAAGTACGTTTCTTATTGAATAGTCTGTGTTTAATTTGTATTTACTTGCGATATTTATCGCACAAAATCAAAGTCTTAAAATTCAACCTTATTGACTCGGAGTCTGTTTTATCTTTTATACAGCACAGCGTGCCCTTTAGTCTCGATCTTCCTCTACCTTCCCTACCTTGAAACGAAGTTGTCGAGATAGCCCAACCGATAAGAGTTTTAACTTTGCAGGCAAGAGTATTAAAGTATTTGGTTATCAGGCTCGTCTGAGAACTTTCAAGTATACTCGGGGCTTAACCTTACCAATCTACAGTTTAGACGCCAGCTACCGTTTTCTCATTCGGCTGTCTCGAAAATTGCAATACGCCCGAAAATCCTTCCGGAATACGGTCTCGTTAGATTGTAAAGTCGAAAATCTTCGTTTAGCGCCCGACTGAAAATTGCGCAAGTGCAGTATATAGCGCTGCTGCATTCAAATGATGAAATTTTCCAATTCACGAGCGAAGCATTCAGCTTATGCAAAATATATTTAACGAAATGCAGGGAAACAAAACATTTCACCGGTTCACGATGCGTTTCCAGATCAACACATTTTTGCCCTCAAATACCAGAACGAAGATGTCGACAATTCTGCGGCACACATTTATCAAGCTACGAAATTAATTTTATCCCCCGTCAAAGGGATTAATGTATTAGCAACAAAATACGCGTGATATGAAATAAACAATTAATCATGGACAATTACGCAGTTAGACGTGACAATGTATTGTTTTCCGATAACCAATCAAGCAGCAGGTAGAGCGTCCAGAATTCGCTATCAGTCCATCCAATTAGCGAACAATTCCCCGATGTTTCTTATAACATACCGAAAATCCTTAAAAACTGGCAAATTTAATGAAAAACTCGGCTCAAATCTAACTTTTTTTGCTCGATAAAATTTAAAATTATGATATATGCGTGTATAACGGCGTAGCGCCGAAGAAATTATTCGCGTGTTAATTGTGTTACATTTACAACTTTATGTTTCAAGCCAAGTCACTGAGAACTTATCGTAATATCGCACATTAATCATTGTGCTCAATCAATTTACATTATGTTGAAAAAAAATCAAGAGAGAGTTGTTTTCAAGATTTTTTTACATAGTCTTATATAGCGACGCTGTTACGCCGTAAATTCATATATACCCGTTTGCATGTAGACAACAGCAACGTTATTTAATATCACGCGAAAATGGATCTTTAAATCGCTGAAATCGCCCGTGCCGTGCCATCTCGCGTGTGCATAGCATACAGCCGTGCGTCTATAGGGGACGATAAAAATAATGTATGTACGAGGTAAGGTGGTAGAGGTATTACTCGCGCGTGCAACTTCGTATTAATTCATAAATGGTTGCGACACGGCAAGGGCTGCCCGGCAGCCCCGAACGAAAGTATGAACCGGGCACATTTTGTCTTACTCGTTGTATTAACCCCCGGTGTTATGTCACTCGAGAGTGTACTTCCCGCGAATACGGCATGACGGTGAAATTCGCGAGGATTCTCTCAACGAGCCGTGTAACATTGCTCTTAGGAATGCGCGAATATTAAAGCATAAATTGTGAGCCGCGTGCAAGATGCGTGAGGAAGAGAGATGCGTTTTGTTTCCGTATTATGCATTATATATCTCTCGCGCAAGTCGGGTTTGTGTAATGCTGTAAATGTTGGAAACACTCGTAACTGTAATATCCTCTTGTGCTTAAGGTAATAAAAATACTGTGATCTTGTAATTACATTGCATTCAGACGCGGGGGTTTTTTTTATGTACTCACGATGAGTAGAAAATTTGATTTACAGCCTTAGATACTTAATCATAAATATAATAATTATAAATAAAAATATTCCTATTTTTAATTATAAATTATTTATTTGAGCGTACGTGAATATCTTAATCTGCAAAAAATTATTATTACATATGCATTTCATTAGAAGAGTACAAGAATATAGCACATCCAGATTGATACGCGAAATCATATTATATGCTCGGCCCCCATCACGGTTATCCAGGTGTCCGCCACAATTCTATCATATTAACTTCTATCATGATCTCAACTCAGGCGAGCTATATGTCAGGCAGAAGAGATAGTAGCAACTGTTATGGTATGTACATGATGGTAGTGTCTTACAAGTCCAGAGGGAAGTGTCACACTTCCATCATGTCGAGCCGATTCGATCAAAATTTCATAATTATACATTTAAAGCGCAATACTATTATAAAATAATATTTACCTGAGATTTTGCAGCTGCGTAATAATAAAAAAATTTATTATTATTAAAGAGCTACTTTTATATTAATAAGAAAGATTTAATTAAAAAATGTTTAACAAATATATATATAAACATATATTATATATTCTTATAATATATGTATATATATATCTATATAGATGCTTATACATATTCATTAAAAAGTAAATTGGATTTTGTTTTATATGACACTATTGATATAAATAATATTTTTAAGGACGTTCTCTCGTCCTTATACTAGAGAAAATCGATTTTCTTAGGATTTTCTTGAAACTGTGAATATA
>NW_020225830.1:0-5812 GCF_003070985.1 Temnothorax curvispinosus
GTAAACGTAGTCATTGTGCATCCAGCTTTAGCGTTTGTGACGTTACACCGACTTTGCACTACCACACATATAAAAATCCTCTGATTGATTGCGCCCAAAATAATGGCGATGCACAAACGGATCGGCGCAAACCACAAAAAAGGGTTGAGTGAACATACTGATTATACTGTGCGTGCGGGCGTACAGCATATGTATGTGTATATAAATATGTGTATGTGTACGCCTGTGTTCGCGCATGTGTCAGAATGAGAAACACTGTAGAGACACAAAACCAGTTTTATAATAAAAAAGAAGATCATATTTAAGAGTAAGACACTTACAGGGGTGTTGTAGCTGTTACCATGGATATGCTTCAGCTAGATATAAACCAATGCGATGATAAATTTTATCAACCAAACGCATTCAAGGATACGCACAAGTGTGACAGAAAGACATCATATGTAAGTCGGCATTATTCCATTGCATTGAATAATAATGTCGGAAATATCTATTTATGTAAACTCTAAATATTGCAAGATTATTTTCATATTTTATAATTTCAAAACACTTTTTTTAAATTAGTCTAATTTTACTTGTATTAATAATTTTACTAATGACAAGTTTTTAATATTTAATTTCCACAGTGCGTACCTATTCTTGGAAGAGGATTTGAGACAGGTGGATACAAATGTGAATGCAAGCAAGGGTTTGAATATCCATTTGAGGATTTAATTACATATTATGACGGACAATTAGTGGAAGCTGAATTTAATAATATTGTTAATGACAAAGAAACAAGGTATTCATTTTTTATACTTCTCTTCTTTGTAATTGTTCAAAAATTGTTTTATATTAAAATTATTTTAAAATTAACAACTAAAAATTGCTAATATTATAATTTATAAATTTTATTATTATTATTATTTATTATTATATTGATGATTTATAAATGTTATTATTTTAGATACGATATGTTCAAATGTCGATTGGCTGGTGCTTCATCGATTCAAGTCAGTTGGGTACTACTGTTATCAGTTCTGATGATAATCTTTCCAGTGCAAAGAAGATGAATATAAAATATTCTCACAAGGAAATCCACGGGAGTGTCTCTCTTCGATTTTGATAAGTTTTTAGTATGTTATTCTCTAAATGAAAATAAGGGACATGTATTTTTTTATACGTGTCTATATGTTCATACACGTGATTAAAGGGTGATACCTTTGAAAAAAATCGGTTTTTCTCTTTTGCGCCGAATATTCAAAACTATCAATTTTTTTTAAACAAAAGTTGAATGATTTGAAGAGTATTTTAAAACAATGACAAAAAATTTTTAAATTTTTATTAATAAAAAGGACCTAGCCAGTTTTCTTATGGCGGGATGCCCCTAGCGATATCGGGCTGATTTTCAAACAAAGTACCTCATGACCCGCTACTAAATTACTGTTAGTACCAGCTTCTAGAACAACGTGGTTCCGGAGTTATAACGTCAAATTAAAAAATCAATAAGCTTTTTTCTCCGGAACGAGAAAAGCTAGGATCTTGAAAAAAAATATGGATAGAAGGATACCTTAGGAAGATTCAAACAAGTATGGTTAAATTTAATTCCGACATCTATAGGGTAAACAAAAAAAATATTTTAATTTTCAAAATGATATTTTTTTAAACATGCTGTGAACTACGTTCTAGAAGCTGGTATGAACGGTAATTTAGTGTTGGGTCATGAGGTACTTTATATGTAAAAATTAGCCCGATATCACTGGGGGCATCCCGCCATAAAAAAACTGGCCAAGCCTTTTAAAAAATTAAAAAATTAAAATAAAATTTTTATTTTGTTATTATTTTAAAATGCTCTTCAAACCATTCAGCTTTTGTTTAAAAAATGTTTTTCTATTTTTTATAGTTTTGGAGATATTCGGCCTGAAAGAAAAAAACCAATTTTTTTCAAAGAGGTGTTTTACCCCCTAAACATGCATAATGGGCACGTATAAAAAAAATACGTGTCTCTTACTTTCATCTAGAGAACAACACATATTAAAAGGTCTAAGGGCCGGTCTACAATGGGTGTTGTAAGTCGTAAGTCATAAGAATTGACCAATCACAGTCCATTATTCTCCTTGCGGTCAAAGAATAATGAACTGTAATTGGCCAATTCTTACGATTTACGACTTACAACACCCATTGTAGACCGGCCCTAAAAGCTTATCAAAATCGGAGAGGGACACTTCCGTGGGTTGGTTTCCTTGTTAGTGTTTTGTAAGACAAAATATCTACTGTAATTTCTATATCAGCAACTACCTTTTTCAAGCCGTCCATATTATAAATGTAAGTTAAGTTAGTATTACTAAAGATACATATACAAATGAATTACGAAACAAATTATTAAATAAGATTTTCATAATGATGAGTGCGCAACAATGCGCAAATGTAGAACAATAATTTGTTATACTTTTAGATCTATAGTATATTTTTCAAGCCTAAAAAAATTTTAATATTATTGCGTAAAAATTTTTGAATTTTAAATAACATGCAATGTTGAAAATGAGAATAACGTACTTTTTTACTCATCCAATCATAGTTGTAATTAGTGGCCTAGTTTACACCGATCACTTGATACGCGTATTAAATAGTAAATAACTAGTAAATAAGTCTGATTATTGGCTGATCAGTTCAAATATACTATTTGATACGCGTATCAAGAGATCGGTGTAAACTAGGCCAGTGACGTTAAGGCTCCTGATCCTTGAGCCGAGAACTCTGCGTTGACGGTGGCGACGAAATAAGAACTCTCTCCAATGGAGAATTCTGTCCTTTGTGACATGTTGACAACCTATTTTGTGTTGCGTTTAATTTCTTTATTATTCGCTCTGCACTTGTGCTATAACGTTTAACGTATTCATGAAACTCGTAAAATTGATCGAGAAGTAAGATTTGCAAGGAATACATATGTGGAGAAACATTTTCCACTCCTTTCGATAGTCGTTAAACGGCTTGTTTTCCGACTTGTGTTCCTTGCGATTTAGAGCGTTATTCTTCATTTTAGTGCAGTGTTTTTACATTCAAAATTATTGTGATAGTGTTGAAATATACCGAAGATATCCACTTTATTGATTTAATATGTGCATACTTATTTCAATTCGGCAGCTGTCAAACGGCTTGTTTTCGTTCTTGATTAGACAACATTCACTTCGACAAATGTGGATTACTCATATAAAAGGGGAATTTTCGGTGTATTTTACAAATCTATTTATTGTTTACAGATGGTATTTTATTAAAAAGCATTTTTATTTTAGTGTAAATAGCAAGAATTTTCATAATATATTTTCTCGCTTCTGACGTCATCAATCCAAGATGGCTACAGTGAGTGAACAGGAGCCTTAATGACATTAGAGATCTGATAGTTATAACTGAATTGCAAGCCGTCCGAAAACCTTATAATAATCATTTGTCAATTGTCAACACTTTAACAATTTATGTAACAATTACAAGATATCCTGTAATATAAAATGTTTATTATATATATATATATATATATATATATATATATATTAATATCTGATAAAAAAAAGAAACTTTTATAGAAGCTTATATTTTTATTATAAAATAGCTTAACAGAAATATGGAAATCCAAATAGCCTTTATCAAAAACAGCGCAAAATGTTTGCTATCAATTTTGTCAGCAGAATACCAGCAAAAATATAAAATCTATTAATAAAATATGATAGCAGGCTGCAATCTGTTGTCAGATTATATTGGTAGGCTTTACTAGTAAAACAAGTTTAATGCAAACTCAGCTGATACTAATCTGCTGCAATATTCTGATAGAATCTGTTAGCAAACTGATAGTTTTAACCATTGTGCAAACTGATATTATTAATATTTTGTTTACCTTACATAAGAATAGATTAATACTTTTTTATGTACATATACATAATTATGAAAAAGATACAAACATCGATTTTTATATTAGATATATTCCAAAGACAATATTTATGAACAAAATATTGTCCATAAGATTTTGCTAATAAATATCTTTATTGTTTTAATGTAATTATACATAATTTTTGAAATTCTACCATAATATAATGTTAGCCACTTATACATTTTAGTGCCTACTGTATTTTAGATTATTTACAAATATAATCTTGGAAAGAGATGGAATACTATATTTTTAGTCGAAACTATTTACAATGTATTTATCACAGATATTATGTATATATTATATATATATATATATATATATATATATATATAATATATATATATATAATATATATATATATATTATAAAATATATTTGCGAATTATATCTTAAGATTATTTTTAATATCTATAATCTCGATATTGAAACTCGATAATATAGTTATAGCTTTTTGTATCTAACATATTTAGTATCTTTTGAAATACAGATATGAAATGCAGATATTTTATATAAATATACCGACATGCTATCATATGATTTCATTAAACTAGGATTTATTTTAATAAGTCTTTAACTTATAATGTAATTTCTAAAATATTTAATTTTTTTTCTAAAAAACAACCATAGAAAAAACGGACGATATCTCCGAGAAGAAATAAGATATCTAAAAAATTAAAAAAGCATTTTGAAGGCGAAGAGTAGTACTTTCAGATGCCGCACCCAGTTTTGTGGAGAAAAATTAATTCGCGGTTTAATATAACCCCGAATATAGCGAAAAACTGTTTTTTGCACTTTCAGGTTAGGATATCTCGAAAACCTGATGTGATCGAGCAATTCCGCTGGCGGATTCGGATTCAGCGAACCGAAAACCTTTGGGAAAGTATAGTCTGGTCTCAGGTTTTTAAAAATGTCGGCCTGTGTAATTAATACTGTAATGTCATATACGAATTCCTCTCACGCCCAGGCGAAGAGAATAATTAGGTTTAGAGATATCAATTCCTGCCAACAGGCGGTAAATCTGCTCAGGGGACAGGCCTAGCTCCGGTAACTTAGCCGGTCAACTTCGACTTTATTAATTTTCATATTTTTTTATCGTTTGTTAGTCGTTTGTTGGTGATTGTTGGCCTAATTACAACGTTTGTTGGTTCTTAATTTTTTTTTAAATTTAAAAAGAAGAATTAGCATTAAGTTAGCCGGAAAAATTTTATTTTTAATTTCAAAAAAGCCTAATCGATGCGTAATCGTTTGCTGATGATTGTTGGTCTAATTTTACCGTTTGTTGGTTTATTATTAGTCTTAAAAACGAAAAATTATCTCACATATTAAAGTAATCGAAGATTGGTTTATTTGCCTACGACTTAAGCTTTATTTCTATCAATTTAAGGCTAACATCTATAAAACTGCCATATGAATACGGGCCTTAACATCGGCAGAAAATCGCGAAAAGATCAAGAAACATGGTGGTTCGTGATTCCTGTCTTTTTGCGCCGTCATCATTTCAACGAGAGACCGAGTGAGATTAGATTAAGGTAATTAATGTAGAATTCTATATGCTAATGTTTTGAGCAGAACGTTCTTTGATTTCTAATAGCGTTTTTCACTGACAGAGCTGGTGCGCATTTAGTGCACTGCACATTAAAGCCGTCGTACACAAATCAACGTAAAGGTTATTCTACATAGAAGTCGTAGTCGTGAGTTGTAAGAAATTGACCAATCATATTCGAAGTTGAGGAGAATATTCAAAATAAGTCGTTTTATTTTCGACCCAACTGGCCAATTAAAACAAGATTGCACAGAAGAGAATATTCAATCTGTGATTGGTCAATTTCTTACAACTCACGACTACGACTTCTATGTAGAATAACCATAATGTGTATGCTTAGTATAAACAGGTTAAATCATGATTGCATTATT
>NW_020225831.1:0-1538 GCF_003070985.1 Temnothorax curvispinosus
CCCATGACGACCTCTGACAGAACGGGTTTGGCTTTAAAGCAAGTCACGCAACCTTGAATGATTTTTCGCGCGCTCGAGCGTAATGACAACGGCCAGAAGCGCTGTCTTACCGCGGCCATAGTAGCCTGTATCCCTGCGTGAGCATTACGTATGTGTTCCCGTTCTATTATTTGTTTCGTTAACTCGTGGCTACGTGGAAGTACTATCGGATGACGTGCATCGTAAATTAAATCGGAATTTTGAATTCTCCCCCCTACGCGTATTAATCCATCCGAGGATATAAGGGGCTTTAATGAGTTTAGCTGACTCAATTTGCCGAGGGGTTCGCCTTTGGATAACGCCTTGTATTACAGATGGAACGATCGCCTCTGTACAGCTTTACATAGGAGCATCAATGCGAAAAACTTTCTGAGTGTGAAATAAACGGTGTAGGCTTGTCTGGCCGACGCGCCTTGTTAAATCTCAGGCAATAGGCCAAGATGCGGCAGACTTTATTTAAATCGGAATATTTAAGAATCAGTTTTTCGGGAAGAGATGTTTATATGGCGACGACGGCTGCAGTAGGGCCCCTTTGTTCCGGGACGTTTTCTAGATGCTTGAAGGTGCTGTTGGGCAAATATTTCTCGATTGAAGCCAAGAACTCGGGCCCGTGCCACCACAACGGTGAGCTCAATAGATCGTGTGGTTCGAGTCCTCTTGAAATAATGTCAGCTGGACTGCTGGCTGATGAGATGTGGCGCCAACTGTCAATATCTGAGGTACGTTGTATCTCGCTAACTCGATTGGCCACAAAAACGGTCCACCTTCGGGATGGCGACAAGATCCAGTTAAGAGTTATTGTTGAATCGGACTATAGAAAAATAGGTATGTCCGTTAAGCCGATTGCCACTTTGACCTTGCTAACTAGTTGTGACAACAGCAGGGCTGCCGCCAACTCGAGTCTTGGTAATGAGATACTCTTAATTGGTGCGACGCGCGAACACAAAAGTTCGGAGCGGAATTCATTGGTTCCCACCCACGTGCGTATGTACACGCAAGCGCCGTAGGCCCGTTCGCTAGCGTCACAAAATCCGTGCAACTGTACGGATCTGGGGTCCGTACTATATTTGACAAAACGAGGTACGCTGAGGTTGTTAACGAGAGGCAGTTGGTCCTTTAATTTTCTCCACCGAGTGTCTATGTCCGGGGGAATTGATTCGTCCCAATGGATGTCCAATTGCCAAAGATCTTGCATAATCAGCTTCGCTAACGCGATGATGGGTCCAAGGAGTCCCAATGGGTCAAATAGACTTGATATCTCGGATAAGATAGTGCGTTTGGAGACGACAGCTTGTGCCTCTAATGGTTTGTACGAAAGGTAGAATCGATCTTGCGTCTGATTCCAATGAATGCCTAGTATGGAAGAATTTCTACCTTCATTTATTGTCATTACGTTGTCGCTTGAATCGTGCATATGATCTAGTAGTTCCGGGCAGCTGGACAACCATTTACTTAACTCGAAGCCTCCCTCTTGCAATAATGCAATGACTTCATCACGT
>NW_020225832.1:0-8628 GCF_003070985.1 Temnothorax curvispinosus
TGTTCGAGATCCGTCGAACTTTTCTACGCGAAACATCGGCTCGAAAACGTTATTATATTTAACATCGAGAAATACCGATGTTTATGTTGTTCAAGCTCTGTCGAACTTGTGCGAAATATACGTTCCCCGCGATCCCCGCGCCCTCGAAGCCCATTGATCGCGATCACGCGTTACGAGAGTGCTCCCTTATTTGTCGGAGCACGGAAACGGCTGTTTTGACGCGTGATGTGACCATACGGACGAATCGCGATTCAGCTCTCATCGCGCGTTCGTTCCTGAAAAACAACCCTCGTGAGTAAACGGCGAATTCGCTCGCCTCGACAGTCAGTCGTTGCTGAGGATTCCTAGCCTCAAGTCGTGAGCTAGACCGCATAATCAAAATTCGTCGCGTATCAATCCTCGTCTAAAAACAGCACGGCTCTCTCCCTCTTAAATCGCTGCGTGAATCGCTATTCGTTCGTTTCGTCTTAACGTACGGATCAAAGTTAGTTATAATTTAAGTGTGCTACTTAGCGAGGGGTCCGAAAACTTCCGGTCGTGCTCCGCTCGCGATCGTTCGTCTGCCGCGCGTTCAAGATTTCCGTTCGACGCGTACAAGATCTCCGCTACGCGAGAGGCTTCGATGCGAGAAGCTGAGACAAGATTTCCGTTCGCGATCTCTGGCAGAACAGTACGAACGACTCAGAAGATTTCCGAATCCGCGGCGCACGATCCGTTGTTCCCCCTCGCGTCCTTCCCGTTCTTGAAATAAAGATTATATATTTCTTTGTGCAATCTGTGTTACGAGTGCTTTAATCCTCATTCCTCCCGCGAATTTACGACTCGCGTTATCCACGCTTCTCGCTCAACTCTGAGCGGAATTCAGCTTCAGGGCGACCGTCTTAAAGCGACGCCCGAACACGGATAATCGCACTTAGAAAGTATAAAATACTTTTTGTTTTCAATATGAGGTTTTTATTTAGCTTATATAATTCTATTATTTTATAAGAGTTATAAATTCATACAATAACATTTCGTATTGTATTGCAAGGTAAATCACTAAGGTAATGGAGATTGTTATACCAAAGAAATACTTTAATTTTTTTTACAACAGTTCTTTTATGTTATGTGCTGTAATTCTGGAATGGAACTTTTAACCGAGCTTTTGATTTATTTGTTGTAAAAAGTAAGACTGAAATTGACGTGATATTTTACTTTTAGACTGATGTGACACTACTTTTACATTATATGTGATACTATTATTACCTGTAAGTATTGCAAAATAAATAAATATATTATATTTGAAATATAGTTAACGTTCAAGTAGCTTATAAGTAAAATTATTTGAGTTAAAATACTTTGTGCTCAATTAGTAGCTTTTAAGAAAAACTATATTATCTATTACATGTTATGTAACTTTCCAATTTTATAAGATGAAAAAGGTTTTTAAATACAACTATATTTTTGAAAAAGATCGAAAATACGGAGTAATAAACTGTAAATGTGAAAAGTGATGTTAGATTAGATATGAAATAAAACCAATGATTCATGAAATTTGTGATTTATTGAAACGGATACAAATTTTCTGCGATCCTGTCTCGTAATGCGTGACCTTCTCTTCCCAGTTCTTGTGCATTTATTTCGTAATTAGCTGCTTCATTATTAACATTGTCAGCATGATCCACCACTGCTTGAAGCCCTTCATCTATAAACATGTCTTGTATTTCTTGATTTTCTTCATTATTTAAACATACGTTGTGTAAAACGCATGCAGCAATTATTGTTGGTGCTATGTAGTCTGTTCGATTCATGTCTAAATATTTAAGTCGTCTAAATCTTCCAAATAAAAGGGCAAAACAACGTTCAACTACTTGGCGAGACTTGGCATGGCAAGTATTGAAATGTTTTTGCCTTTCGGTAACATTTCTTCTCTCGATGTAGGGAGGTATACACCATTGGAAAACGGGATATGCTTTATCCCCGATAATAAATTGCCTTTCATCAAAATAATTATTCGAATGATTCATGAATTCTTCGTATATTGGCGAATTTCGAAAAATCCTTATATCTGATACTCTGCTAGGATAACCCGCAAAGCAATCAAGAATTGACATTCTATTTTCGCATATTACTTGCAGAGTTATGGCATGAAAACATTTTCTGTTAATGTAAACATCCGGATTTACACTTGGAGCCTTGATAGCAATATACGTTCCATCGATAGCACCGATTATGCCTTCTATTCCAGCAGAAGCTTGAAAAGATAGTGCTATGCGTTGGCGTTGTTCAACATTTGGCCAAAATATAATTTCTAGAGAAATTTCATTTAAAGCAGTCACAACCCGCATAAAAATAGCAGATAGTGTAGACTTTCCTAGGTCAAAACGACTACCGACTGATCTGCAGAATAACAAAAATGTTAAACTACAAAATGAATATTTTGCACTTTTTATAACTTGTTTACTTACCGAAAACTGTCTGGTGTTGCTAATAGCCATAAAAAGGCGAGTAATTGTATTTTTGGATCTGTAGTTTGGTGTCCAGCTGCTCGAGCACTTTCTAATAGAGGAGCTATTCTATTTAGGAGCCATTGAAAGCTTGTCACGGTTATTCTGAAGTGACTTTGAAATTCGGAAGCAGTAGACATATCAATAACTCTTTCGATAAAACCTTCAATGCGATGAGGCCTGGTTGCTGGATTATTAATGCGGACTTTCAATCTGTCCAAATACAATATCATTTCTTCGTCGCTATCTTCATCATCATTGTTGTCATTTAGATCAAAGAATATTAATTTGCTTAAATAACTGATCACAATTAAACCAGCTGCCTTTAAATTATCCATTAACAAGTTCTATCTACAAATAAATAACATTAAACTTATAAGGGAACATTCCCAACTCGGAAATTCAAAAAATTATGAAACTCTGGCAATACATAAAGAACATCCTAACATGTAATAAGCTATTTTAGGCAGTAAAAAAATAGCTTATTACATGTCAACATGTCCTCTATGTATTGCCAGTTTCATAACAGAACATAAACATAACCTACAACGCAAATCCACATGTATTTGACCGTCGCGCTTTATTACACCACGCCGTTCTGCGCATGTCAGACGTTTCTCGTCGGAGTCCCGAGCACGACGAGAAGTTGTCGTCCGGGCGTTTGGAAATTGTGAAACGGAACGCAGTTATGACGTCACACCTTGGTAAACGGAACGGTTTTGGACAAAAAGTTGTCGTCCGGACGTTTATACGGAACGCACCCCTGTTCACAGTTTTATTCTTATTTGTATTAGTTATATGTTCACGAGTATTTTCATTTTCATCTTCATCTGTGTCTTCAAGCTTAGAACAATCTGATACATGAAAACTATCATCGGAATTATTCATAGATGTAACAGAGATATTTGACTCATTGTCAGTATTATTATTGTCGATTTCACACTCTGATGTTGACTGATTCTTTACGAATGTAGATTCCGCAAGCGGAACAAATGTACCATTTGAAATATCATCACTGACGTAGGTCTTGTTTGCATTTGAAGAAACATTATTGTTATTAGTGACATTAATCGTATTATTTAGTTGTATATTGTTGTTGATAATATTATCAGTCTTTGTTTGAAATCAACGTGTAAATAGAGAGAGAGATTGTATAATTGCGGCAGCCAAGCGTTCGTATTGTGGTAGGTCGGTACGTGCGGATATGTATGCGAAAAATAGATCCGATCGCGTAGTAACCCAGGCGCTCGAGAACGGTCGAGCGCGGTCTTCCCGCGCGCCTGCGTAAGGATATCTGGAGGGGCGTGCAGCCAAGGTGAGCGAGCCATTCGTTTCCCAGATTTCGTGCACGATGCTTCGTGCTCTGTTGCTAAAGGTCGATAGTATTGCGTCATACTTTTGGTGCCGCGTCTTTCAGTTTTGAATTGTCTATCCGTGTTTCATATTGTGATTAATTATATTAAATACTTTATTCAACGAGATATACGTGACATTGCGAGAATTACCGAGAGGAATCCAGGGATATCCGTCCCGGCGAGCCATGCCGGCACGTGGAACGAAGGAAGGCAGCCATTTGCTGCAAAGTTCGAGAGAGCCTTGACGACAGGAATTACGAGCCCTTTCGAAGTCATAAAGTTTAGAAAGAGAGAAGGACTTAGTTTCTCATATATATATATTCATTGTGTGAATATCCGAGGTGATGTGATCTTCTGTGAAAGGTAACCTGTTTACATATATTATCGTGAAAACGTTAGACTCTCGTCTACCGTTACTGAGTGTGAACGTTAGACATTTGTCTACCGTTACGAGAGAGATCATCTATCCTCTCAAAGATTAGTCTCGGATATTACAACTCGCAGAGATTACGATAGCAAGTGAGAGGAAAACTTCCTCGCTTTTTTTGAAACGGACGACAAAAGTTATCTCGAGTCTTATTGTTTTACTGAGCTCAGTTTAAAGTAAAATTATTTATTGTACGGTTGCAACCATTTTTCGTGAACTGTAAAAGCAAGATTTTATTACGTATTTATGCGATTATTTCTTTCTCATTGATTAGACAATTTTTCTTATGGTGTATTATATTACTTGGCGAACATTCTTTATATTCATTTGGAATAAGTATTCAATGAAACTGCGTTCTGTGCGAAACATAAATTTTATCTTGCGTTATTATCAAACTATTAATTATTCATTTCCGTGCGTTTCTATAAGCATTGTTTCTCCTTGATTTAATGATTATTCTACTAAGTATTTTGCGACTTGTTTCTCATTGATTCGATGATTACTCTCATAAATATTCTGCGAATTATTTCTCATGGACTTGATAATTATTCTAATAAGTATTGTGTGAATTCTGACTGATCAAATATTTCGTTTATGCTATTATGAATTAATGTGTCGATCCAAACCATAAGCCTTATTAATACTATATATTGAGAAATTCTTATACTTTATCTTTGTTGTATGGAATACATAATTTTGCTGAAAGAGAATTATTTGTTCTAGAGAAGATTTTGATATATGGTAAATGTTAACAAGTTAATGGAAAGTAGTTTATATTTAAGACTCAAAGATTGATACATTGATTCAACAACTATCTCAATTATGTTTGAACTGAAGTTATATTCTGATTGATTTGCTTTATTTGTTGAACAGTCCTCTCCTGAAATTACACGCTCCTTTTTATTTTGACTACGTCAATAGAAACTCTGAGATTACGTACTATAAATATTTCTTTATAATTAACCTGATTATATATCGAAGAAAGGCATCAGTTAATTCAACTTTTTTCTTTTGTAATCAATACCAGGAAAGGACTGTACTATAATAATTATTGATTTGTTTCCTTTGCGTATTTTATTCATTTATTGTATATTCATTATATGTTGTATAATCTATAATAACCTGTTCCTGAATACTGGGAAGGTTTTCGGGCAGTTTCCCTTCTCCTAAGCAACGAATGTTGGTATTCTTTGTCTAGTTCTGCCCATTCGAGTCATGTTAAAATACTGAATTTATTAAATGCAATCTCTCTCTCAACCACACCGGATTCTTAATTATTTGTTCCTTCCTCATCTGAATCTAGAGTTCAGGCTTGTGCGCGAGCTTGTGCAAACAGTCTTCTCTGTACGCATTGGAAGCGGTGAAATTAATTTAACTTTATTAGTAACATTTTGTATTGATAAGATCTTAGGAGATTTTTTAGGATTTCTAAATGTCTCAATGACATTTGCATTTCTATGTGTAAAAGTAAAGTTTAATTCATCACAACATTGAGCACTCTGTGTTACATCAGAAGGCTCACCTAATATCGATGTCAAAATATTTTCTACATTTACATTTGACGTATCATTGGAATTGGCAGCTAGCGATGAATCTGTAAAACAAAATTTATAAAAATGAAGTAAAGCAATTTTTATTACGAGTAACTTATGTCGCTAAAGCTATAAATGTTATTGTTATGCAAGGTACGTAAAAAGATTGCATACCGAATGTTTGTTGCATAATGTGTTATAATTAAGTATTTATATATATACGTATTATATCATAGACTTACCACTCATCACGTTGTTGCTATTATCGACTAATGTATTAGGATCCCCATCGATAGAAAGAGCATCATTAGTCAAACACGTAGAATCTTTAATATTATCTCTATCATTTACATTATCAAAGCGTCAAGTTAGAATCAGACTTTTGGTTTGTATTCCACTGTGCACAGTTATTGCTTGACAAAACGCAAGTGCCTTCTTTGATTTCAGATGTCGTATTTAGTGTCCCAATATTCAACATTACATCATTGGAATCAGCTAGTGATGAATCTGTAAAACAAGATTTATAAAAATAAAGTAAAAATAGCTTTATATATAAACATAAATATAATTTTAAGTAAAAAAGGGTTTTAATATAACACTTTTATATATTAATTTAATGTATATTATAATACCTGATGTTGATGAAGTTGTTAACCTTACTTTAGGCATTTTCTTGTTTAAATTGTCTACAATTTGTTGCAAGCTATGTTTGCTTTCTAAATGACATAAAGAAAAAATTGTTAATAATTATCCTTTTAAAATTATAATATTCTGCACTTTACACTCTTTATTTCTCTCTTTACTGCTCTTTATTACACAGAAACAATTTATGTAAATAGATATATTACGGGAATTCAAATGTGTTTTCTTTATTTTAAAGATTATAGATTTAATTTTTATTTTATTTTTATTTAATTTATCACTTATCACGCAGAGATGATTAGAAAAAATTTATGTTGAATTACAACATCGGTATGACGCGAAAAAAAATCGCGAATCACGAAAAAATCGACAGATGATAACAGATTTGCGATTTTTTTCACGCAAATCTGTCATCATCTCTGCGTAACATATCTATTGTATGTGCATATTGTGATAAGTGATAAATTAAAATATCTCTCTCAAAAACATGCAAACAATACGAGCAAAAAATTTTACGAATGAGGAGAAAATTGATTTATTGGATAAGATATTCGTATATCGTCATATTATTGAAAATAAACATAGTAATATTACATCAATTTCGAAAAAAGACGAAGCATGGGCCAACATTACCAGAGAATATAATGAGAACAGGGCAATTATACGAACCGAAAAAAATTTACGCAGTTGTTGGGATAACATAAAAAGAGACACCAGAAAATATTGTGCAGCACTTAAGCGAGAAAGTTACAAAACAGGTATAAATTTATCATTAAAATTATAATTAAGGTATATTTAATTAAGGTACATTTCTTTTACGTTCATTAAATTTGTAGGTGGAGGTACAGTAAATGTAAAAAAAGATGAGATGTTTGAGCTAGCCCAAGAAATCATGGGTGAGACAGCAGTACATGGATTAAATAATCCATTTGATTCTGATTGCATTGATAATGAGAAAGAAAATGCTTCTTCTGTTATTGAAATTTCAGAAGAAGATGATAATAATGATCTAGCAGAGGTATTTACAGCAAGTTATCAAAAAATAAAAAAATATGGAAGATCTGTGAGAGTTTACTATCTGCTTTAAATTTTTAGTATCTAATGAAAAGTAAACAAATTAGTGATTGGAAAACTTGGGATAAACAAAAATTGAAATCTAAAATAAGTTCTCCGTTGAAAGAAAATGTACCGACGACATCAAAAAATGTAAAACCTACAAAAAGGAAGCTTGAAGACGACAAGACATTAGATGAAGCAAAAACTGAATTAGCAGGTATCTTGAAAGCAGATATAGAAGAAAAAAGAAATTATGAAATAGAAATACTAAAAGCTAAATTAGAGAAAGAGAAGTTAAAAATCAACTTATTAAAAATAATAAAAAATATATGTAAAGAACAGAGTGATATAACTTTTAAATTATAAGCCAAAAACAAAGTACAAAAATAAGTTTTTTTTTATGAGTTAACTATATCTATATACACTCGTACAAAAAAAATAGGGAACACTTCATAAACCCTAAAAATTAGGCTATTTTTAAACTGCTGTAAGTCGGCGAAAAATTATCGTAAAAAAAAATTTTAAAAAGCATTTTGAAGCTTGAAGTTTCAACTTTAACGCATTTTTGGTGGATTTTTAAAATTTTTTTATTTTCTTTGTTGTACGCCTTAAAAAAGAACACATTGTTTTGTTCCTTAAAATTAACTTATGTTTGACTACTTGAAACTTAATTAAAAAATTTTTTTTCAAAAAATTCAATTAACGTTTCATAAACTACATAATTTTACCTACAAAATGCTTTTTTTTTAATTTTCCTACGATTTTTTTTGAGCGATTTACATGACTTTGAAGCAAAACTTGTATTTTTTAGAAAAAATGACGTAACTCGATGAAAAATCATCGTAGAACAAACAAAAAAAAGCATTTTAAAGCTCAAAATATCAGCTTTAACGTGGTATCGGTGACTAAAAAAAATTTTTCTGTCTTCCTTGTTTGGTGCTAAAATTAAAAATGTTGATTTATTTCTTACAATTACACATTTTTAACTCTCTGCAGTTTGATAAAAAAATTTTTTTCACAAAATTCAATACAAATACCACAAACTGTAACATTTTACCTACAAAATGCTTTTTTGAAAATCTCCCTACGATTTTTTTTGACCGATTTACACGACTTTGAAGCAAACCCTG
>NW_020225832.1:8728-9239 GCF_003070985.1 Temnothorax curvispinosus
GACGTAACTCGATGAAAAATCATCGTAGAACAAACAAAAAAAAAGTATTTTAAAGCTCTAAATGTCAGCTTTAACGTGGTATCGGTGACTACAAAAAATTTTTTTGTCTTCCTTGTTTGGTGCTAAAATTAAAAATGTTGATTTATTTCTTAAAATTACACATTTTTAACACTCTGCAGTTTGATAAAAAAATTTTTTTCACAAAATTCAATACAAATACCACAAACTGTAACATTTTACCTACAAAATGCTTTTTTGAAAATCTTCCTACGATTTTTTTGACCGATTTACACAATGTTGAAGTTAACTCTTTTTTTCTTGAAAAATGACATTTATCGCCGACATTAGCATTAACCAATGCGCACCGTGGAGGTTGTCATTTAAATACTGCAGAAATGACGAGCTGCAGAGTCCTTATCTCTGCTGTGACACACACACACACACACACATACGATGTGCAAAATCTGACCGACAACCTCCACGTGGTGCACATTGGTTAATGCTAATGTCG
>NW_020225833.1:0-1345 GCF_003070985.1 Temnothorax curvispinosus
GAAATAAGTTGGTAACACTGAAACCGGAGTTTCGCGTTGTCACCACGCGAGGTCTCCAATATCAGTTCGGCCTTTGCTTTAGTTGACAGAGTTGACATTACCGACGTCGAGGAAGTTCGGCCTTAGCTTTAGCATCCCCTTAAGCGGTTGTACAGACATTTCTCAAAGGTTTTGAGAACGCAGGAAATTAATGAGATGGGCCTAACCCTTTTGCCACCTGGCTTAGGAATAAATATGACAAACGAAGTGCGCCAATCTTCTGGGAACGAGCCATTTTTAAAAAAATTGTTAAAAATCTCGCATAATTTGCACCAAAAGAATTCTGGCAGAGAGGTGAGAATGACGTAGTCTAGCTGGTCCAAGGCAGGAGCAGACTTCTTTTTTATTGATTTAAGAGCCAAATGTATTTCATCCATGGATATAGGGTCATCCAACCAATAGTGGATACGTTCCGCGTTTGACAAATCCTCACTGAGCAATTCATCCAAAGCAGGATCCTCGGGTGGGCAAGATGGTGGGCATAACTTCTCGATGGCCGCACGAATTAGTTTCTCCTCCCTGGTCGTATCGATGTTAGATTGTGTGTTTTGATTTTGGTTTTTGAAAGCCTTAACAAACTTCCACACCCGATTAATAGGAATTTTAGCGTCGAACTCTGCACAGAGATTCTTCCAACTTTGCACCTTTTGTTTCTTTAGAACTCGTTTGGCCACTGCAATAGATTTTTTGTATGCCAGAAGATTCTCTATAAAGTAATGTCTTTTAAAAATCTTCGTGGCAATTTTACGGGCCTCAATGGCAGCCTCACAATCTTCATTCCACCACGGAGCTGGATGTCGTTTATTTTTGACGGGACGGCTGGACGGAGAAATGTTGTTTTTCTTGAAAGCTTTCATTATGCAAGATTTGATTATAATGATGAGTTGATCATATGCGGTAAAAGCATTATTGGCGTCTATATCGTCCACTTTTTGCTTCATGTTCCTTAAGAGGGTGAAAAGTGTTTTGAGAGAGTCCTTGTTAAGTCTGAGTCTGTGGGAAAATCTGACTCTAGGGTCCGGAATACCGTTGATGAAAGTTGTGATGGGGAGGTGATCGCTGCTTTTCAAGTCTCCGTCTTTCTTATGATCGTAGATGCTAATGGTAACCAAGTCGGCAGAGGCGATGGTTAATAGCGTTTTTCATTGGCAGAACTGGTGCGCACTCAGTGCACATTAAAGCCGTGGGTAGACTTCCGAAAACGGCCCCCCTCCGATTTCGATGAAACTTTGTGAAAAGCTTCGTTTTGGGTTAAAATAAAAGCCCTTAAAAGGAATTTTGGCGACTCCTATGATAAAGCCATTTT
>NW_020225834.1:0-3705 GCF_003070985.1 Temnothorax curvispinosus
TATAAACTGTTGTTCTTAAATTTTCCTTCCCTTTGAGTGTGCATATAACATATAATTTTTGTAAATATATGAATGTATTCGAAGTTTCAATTTTATATTCAGACTAAATAAAGCGAAGTCAATGATTAAAAAATTATATTTGTTATCACACAGTTATTATTAAATCAGTCAACACGGTAATAAATGTGTACATATTTGACTTACAAGAATAATTTATTAATTATTACTTACATATTAATATTGTATAAACGTATCAGCAAATACAGCGTATTTATTCTTCAAGTTTTCAATCAAGATTATTTATCATCTCTCATTGATGTAATGTTCTTTAAGGCTCCTGGTCCTGAGCCGAGAACTCAGCGTTGACGGTGACGACGTACCGTCGCGGTAGAAATAAGAACTCTCTCCAATGGAGAATAAGCGAGAAATGTTGAGAATTGACACGTTGAGAATTCTTACGTAGTATTTCCAAATAAAAAGATATTTGCTTAAAATAACACTACAGATCACTTCAGCACACTTTAAAAATACGCCGAGTTGAAGTTAAGTCTACCCCTTTCCCTTGACAATTAATAAACAGCCGTAAAATGAATATAATACGAAATCTAGTCATGCGCCTGCGCACAAGCCTGCATCGTATCACATTTGTTTTACGGCTGTTTATTACTATCAAGGAAAAGGGGTAGACTTAACCTCAACTCGGCGTATTTTTAAAGTGTGCTGAAGTGATCTGTAGTGTTATTTTAAGCAAATATCTTTTTATTTGGAAATACTACGCAAGAATTTTCAACGTGTCATTTCTTACTTTTTCTCACATTCCAACATGGCCGCGACGAGTACCCAGGAGCCTTAAATATGCCCAAATTATTTAAGAGAATCACGTGTTTTCTAAGTAAATAATACTATTTTTTTTTAGCGACATTCGAATTACACTTCATAATTACTCTTAATTCAAAATTCTCATCAGTTAATTTATTAAATTTAGGTAAATTAAACATTGTAGCGTAACTAAAAAGTCTTTCTACTGGTGCAGAAGATGGTAAAGGTGTATTAAATTTGAGAAAAACTTTCTTAACAATAGGATATAAATTAAGTAATTCGAGATCATTCCTACTTTCAGTACTAAATTTCTGAAATATTGCTTCTACATTAGAAGCCCCAAAAGTTTCGACTACATCAGGTGTATCATGATCACAGTCCAAAAAATCATCCTCAGCTACACTATCATCTTTTTTCTTATCTTCAACTCTACTCGACACAGAAGCAAGTGCTTCTTTTATTGCTACTATAACATTTGCTTGCACTGAGCGACTTAAACAATTGAGCCAGTTCAATTTAAATTTAGGATGTGAAGCTGCTGCTACAGCGCTAATCCGTCCTTCATTTTCAACATCAAAAATTGGCTTAAAGCGCAACTGCAAACTTTTCAATAATCCAAACACTAACTTTTTACAAAATTGTAACTTTATTTTTTGACAAGCCAGTAATTTATTCTTGACGGATATGAGTGTAGGAAGCAGGTATCCGTAGCTAGCGACTTTTTCACCTTGTAAAATATCAATAGCCTCAGCGAGAGGTCTATTACAATGAAGATATTCTTCCATAAATCTGTAAAATAATAATTTAACAATGCCTCAGTTTCTCAAGTAAAATTCAATTTTTTAACTCAAATTGTAAAAATTTTTTAAAACTAAATATCTTAACCTCCAATCAAATAAAAAAAAATTAATGGACATGAACCTAGATATCTTTATCTTTAGAAAAAACTTCACAAAAGTAAGTGACAAGAGTAAAAATAAATATTTTTCTTACCTAAAATCGATTTCATCAAATGGCTTATTTATACCCAACTCGTCAATATTAGTCAATATTTTCTCTTTTAAGCCAAAACTGCAATAATGCACGATATAGCGAATTCCAACGGGTTATCACTGGCCTTTTCAAACTCTGACCAAGAACTTCTTTTAGTTTTTCATATTTTTTTGGAGAAAGTTGCAAATTCCATAGCTCATTACAACGTTCAAACATCATCTGAGTGTAAGCTGAATTCAATTCTTTTGATGATTTTATGAGCGAAATTACGTCACTTGTAGCCAGAAGATTCAAAGTATGGCTAGCACAACGAAAATGCTGTGGTAATATTTCTTCTGAATAATTATTAGGTTTCTCTTCAAATAATTCGAGTTCAGCATGCTCTTCGTTTTCTAATTTTGTCTCAAAGTTAGTACCGACCTCTTCGTCATCAAAAATTTCTTCTGTAAATGTCAAAACATCAAATATTCAACTAAATGAAATAGAGAAGAAAATTATAATTCTACTAGTGTATAAAAAAGAGAATAGATATATTTTTATAAAATGCATGGAAAATATTTTGTAATCAATAAATCAGTCATTGTCATTTCTTTTAATTAAAATAAAAAATACACATTATTAATGGTCAAATTATAACCAAATAATGAGTAAATTATAAAAAAATTTTAAATAAAATTTTTTAAATTGTAAAAAGTCAAGTGTAAGCTTACATAAGTTTGTCGAAATTTTCCAATGTAAAGGTACAGCAAGCAAAATTAAGTATTGAGATCTAATTTTAGAGGGAGGAGGGATACATTTATCTATAAAGACTATAATCAATTATAAATGTAGACATTTTGATATTTACCGGAAAAAAATGAGTCACTTAAATTGACTCCAAATTCGCGAAACGCTTTCACGAAATTCGATCCGTTGTCTGTTACTGTGGCAATTATTTTATTCTTATTAATTCCAAATGAAGTATGGATATCTTCAATCAAACGAGCGACTCTATCGTATGAATGTGTGCCACTGAATCTTCAACATGCTATTGCATATGATTTACGTTCCATCGTTTGCTTGCCAATCTTTAAACCAATTAATAAAAATTTATAAAATCTCATAATAAAAATTATAAAATGACATAATATATAAATTTAAAAATTTTTTTTAAAACAGCAAAAGTAATAAAGAACTAAAGTTATTTATCTTACCCAATGAACAGTCATTCCTAAAAATCGTCGACTTTGACAAGACCACACATCTGCTGTCGTACAAACGTGTTCAGCTTCACTAATCATTTTTTTGATAGAAGAAATGTTCTCTTTAAATGTTTCGTGTATCCTACGTTCGACAGTTCGAGCAGATAGATGAGTAAGACGTTTGCCACCTTTTTTAATTTCCATATCTATAAAAAATTATAACTATAAATTCTATTTATTAGTTAATTCTCGAAATAATAATTTGTAAGAATCAATTACCATCAAATATTTTTCTAAATGATTTCGAGTCCACAGTGCTGAAAGGAACGATGTTTTCTAGGATGTAATTTATCACGTTTTCCTCAAACTGTGCCTGAGAAAAATGGCAGTACGTCTTATACTACTCGGCTTCATGAATAACTTTTATCTTTTTTTGTTGAGCATATTCTTCATATTCGTCACGCTTGTGTTTGTGAACTTTCTAAAAGGAAGTATAAAATTGTTACAAAAATTAAATCTTGCAATTATAAACACTTTTTATTGGTATTTTTTATACGGCATCAATAAATTTAATAAATCAGTATTTTAAAAAAAGTATCAATAATTTTTGTTACAATTTACCAAAGATAATGGAACAAAAAACTATAATTTTCAAGCTTACAATATTAATTTACTGTTTTAAGACAAAAAGCCATATATTGTTAAAATTGTA
>NW_020225835.1:0-12145 GCF_003070985.1 Temnothorax curvispinosus
TATATGGACATTATATAAAACAATTTCTTACGCTGCAATATATATGTAGTTATTGTGATCCATAACTTCTTGTCCGGTATAGTTAGCTAAGAACATGTACAAAAGAATGACCGACACAATCAAAAGATGAAATACCAATTCCTCTTTGTTTCCGAGCGACACACACTGAAAAATCTGAAATATCGTGATTATGATCAAAGTTCTAGTTATATTTAATATGATTATTTATTTTATATGCAAAAATAGGTTATTATAAAATCACAAATAAATAATACAAAAAATAATATCCATAATTTTTTCTCTTTTCTTAAAAATTTTGATTGATTAAAAATAAATTAACACTTGTTTTCAATTACTTTTGTAATTATTGATTATATTATTTTTTATCTGCAAAGTATTCTTTATCTTTATTTTTAAATAAATCTTATTCTTTATCTTTAAATATTATAAGATAATTTACAGAAGTCATTGAATAATATGTTTAAAAATGTGAGAGAAAACTCACTGCAAAAAGATTGAGACTCAAAGAAATTACATTAATCGCTATTAAGAAGAAGAAGGATCCCTTAAAGCTGGATAATAAAAATTGAGAATACCTTAAAAAAGTAAAATATTATGACAAATACTTATGTAAATAATATCATATATGAACACCAACTTTAAAGCTTTGCGTTGAATGTCGACGGCACAAATTATTTCCTTGTAAATTATAATCTCGTTTTTTGTACTGATATTTTCGAGCATTTTTATTGTCATCGCTTGCTCGATACGATAACTATAAATTAATTTTAGACTATAAATACATAGTTCTCCGTAATTTGTTTGCGCGGAAACATTTGATGCAAAACAAGTCTTATTTTCAACTATATAACTTTTGTATTTTTTCGTAGATTTGTTTTTTACCTGGCAATTTTAAACAATCCGCAAGCGAGTATGAGATATCCTCTGAGTAATGTCCCTGTTGCTGTCGCTGTGGTTGCTCCTATACATATGACTGCATTTGAATGCAACAAAATTATGTAGAAATATTTTTCTTGATCGATAAAATATTCAGTCATGAAATGCAGTATTAGACGTGGCTGAGATCCATTTATATGCAAAGCAATATCAAGAACTGGCGTCAAAATTGGCAATAAAATAACGACAAATAAACAGAACATGCTGAACACTAAGAGCATTTGAAAAAAATTATTATATAAATTTTGTTTTTTTTAATGTTTTGAAATATTATAAGTAATATATTTCAAATTTCTGTGCTGTATAATTTTTTTCAGTATGATATTTTATGCAAATAATGACTGCAAAAAATTCTTACGTTTTAAACGTACTATTTAAAATGAAAAGTGTATACTTATATTCCGTATAGTAAAAATATTTTTTGATTTTTTAAAATTATTTTTAAATTATATCTTTACATTTTAGAAATATGTCGATTATATTTAGTGTAAGTATAAAAAATAATAATGTTTAGATAGTCATGTTTATTTGGTCGTTTAATATTTCTTATAATTAATTTACTTAGCTTTATATTAACATGTGTTATCTTACATATAATTACAACTGTATAACGTTTCACGCTGTTTCCATACTCTTTCATAATATTGATTTCGTTCTCGTCTTTCAATTCATTACAAATTTGCTGTAGTTGCTCCGTTAAACGCTTTACCTATTATAATATTTAACGTGTTTCTTATTGAAAAACTTGGCAAAGATTATTATATGTAAAAATTTATTTATTAAGTATATTTTTTTGAATGCGCAACAAGCTTACATTATGCGTATTCATCCAAAATGCGTTATAATTTATAATGTACGTACTGCAAAACATCACGTTAGAGAAAACTTTTATTATAAGATAAGGAGTACATTCTGCCGTCAAAAATGTTGTAAGCTACAATCAATAAATTTACTTAAGAGATCACAAAAGCTATTCTCCTATTCGATTAGTAAATTACAAGTTAAAAAGGATTAACTGCTTTGTAGTGGAAATGATATAATGAAACTTTTACAATTCTAATTCTAAAATAGCAGGTGCATCTCACGATGTGTTGTTAATATTAGTATTTGGAGTTGGATAAAAGTTGTGAGAAGATAAATAATTATTGTAATCAGTAACTTATGTAGTGACTTATAATGGTACAATTAACAATGCGGTATAATGTAATATGGTGTATAATTTGAAAAATATAAGATATAACATGGAACATACTTACTTGGAAAATAATACAACTTATCAGAATACTGAGACACAAAATTATCTGAAATCGAACAAGATTTGATTGATGATGAGGCCATAAGCCAATAGCAAGTAGAAGAACCCGATTGAGATAAAAGTATTCAGTCTCGATACAGATCATTACTCTAGGAGCATGCGTTGACTGTGAAAAAGTCAATGATGGTTTGTGCACACGCATATTTTTCTCCTTTTATTGAATACTTTATAACTTACTACTTTCTTATAAATTGCATCATAAATTATCTAATCTAGCATAAGCGTAGCAAAAGTTAGCGGAAAATATTACTCTGAAATTGGAACATTAGCAATTGAACAATTTTACTGGAGAAGGGGTCGGCGATTAAGCGATCAATATAATATGGGCAATTGAACGAATGTTCATTTCTCATAGAAATGTACTTGCGTATTCCCTGACAGAGGATGAGTCGCACAAGCATTTCGCAAATTTTCAGTAACGCAATAACATGTCTCTTTGTTGCATGATGCGTGCTCTCATAAGTTATATTAAACCATTTAGAGAAATGGTAATTGCTTAGTCTTACATATCGCACCTCAAGAAGAGTACTGTCACAACTCAAAAAATTTCGATTTTAAGTTAAGTATGCCACAAAAAGTATGCTTAAGGTGTTCCCTATACATGCTATAATAGTGTTACAAATCTATATGCAAAATTCGCTGCACGGGAGCAGAAGTGTCGTTATTCTTTACAAACCGATTAAGTTGCAATTACTGGATGAATAGTGTCATAAGTAAATTGACAAGTGAATCACAGTAGACGTCTTAAAAAAAACAGTACAAGTTTCATTATAACAAAATGTCGTAATTGCAATTGCGTTAGTTGTCTCACAATTCAAAAAAAGTTGAATTATTTGTTTTTCCTCTCTCCCGAAAATTGTGAATTTTTGAGTTTGAGTTGTGGTGCGATATATATATCGATATATCAATTATTAATATATTATTGCTAACTTACTGTAAACATACATCACTGTTTTAAACACTTTTATATTTTCTTAGAATTAAGAGTTCTTACAATTTTATCGAGATCGGTCAATCCAACTTTTTAGATTATAGTATGTAATTTGTTTTAGTGTGCTAATTAGTTTTTTACTATCATTATTCCACTACACTATATCAATTAATTTGCTTTACATCAATTCTGCGTCGAATGAAGAATTGTGAAATACGACACTGCCGTGCTTAGTAACTATAATAACACATAACTTTTTATTTTTATCTATCTATAAAATATATTTTACATTTAACACTATTTTGAAAGATATTCTTCTTACCGTAGCAGCACCTTCTAACGATCCCACAAATAGTCCAGCAATATTCATAGTGAACGCCTTGGTACCTCTTTGCAAGAGGAACAGGATCATTTTTTGTATTTGCAACGGAGTAACGTACCACTGGACATTGTATCTACATTATGACAAAATAATTAATGATTGAGAAATATAAAAGAAATCTATCAATAAATTTGACACACGTTAAGGCTTCTATACTGGCTTGATTGCCAAGTTTACCTTGACAGTACAAACAGCGTTACACCTTGCAAAATTGTGAACTGAAAAGCGTAAAGCTAAACTTTTCTTTCGACGTATGTACAACGTTATTTTTCGTTTTAATGTAGTGTTTTTATATTTAAAATAATTGTCGTAGTGTTAAGATATAGGTACCAAAGACTCCTATTTATAATTTAATATGTGAAAGCAAATATTTATTTTAATTTGGCAGCTATCGGCTAAGGATGGCTTGTTTTCGTCCTTAATTAAGCACAATTCAATTCGACATGTAGATTTCGCTAACAAAAGGGGAGTTTTTGATATATTCTATCGATTACAAACGCTATCTTATTGAAAAACATTTTTGTTTTAATATACGTCGTAAGAATTTTCATGATACATCTATTTTTCTCGCTTTTGATGTCATCAATTCAAGATGGTTGCAGTGAGTGAACAGAGGCCTTAACTGTTTTTTTTTATTACATTGATTGATATAAATGCGCATGTAATTATATTACATAAATATTATCCTTACACGGTGGCAAATACATCATTATTGTGATTCGTAATTTCCTGTGCGAGATAGTTTCCTACAAACATGTAACAAAAATGGATGATGACAAATATTAATCGTAACGAAAGTTCTTTAACATCACAGCTAAGGGATGCCACCTGAAAAATCTAAAGTACAAGTGCATCTTAATGATTGTCGTAAAACTAAATTAATAACGTTAAACAAAATAATAATGAATTAGAACTCTTGACTTGATGGAAATTTTATAATAATTAGTCTCGTTACTGTTATTAAATATATATTAAATATATTAAAAAGCGATATGTACCCGAAAAAAATTCAGACTCGCGCAAATCACTCCGACTACTATCAAAAGGAAGAACATTACTTTAAATCTAGATATTGTCGATTCGGAGAATCTTCAAAAGAAAGAAAACAGTTATTCTATACGCGATATTATCGATTATTTCAAATGTTGTATAATTACTGTTGTATGAATACCAACTTTATAGCTTTGCGATGCATATCCACGGCATAAACTAATCCCTTATAAATTAAATTCTCATTCTTCAAGCTGTTTTTTTGCAGAATTTCAATTGTTATTGCTTGTTTAACGCGATAACTGCAAGTGATTTATTTGCCATAACTATATGGTCTCTTCAAATTTACGATAGAGTTTTCTTATATTTGATTTTATATTTATATTTTTACCTGGCAATTCGAAACATTCCACATGCATACTGTATGTAAACTATGAACATTGTTCCTGTCGCTAACATTACACCAACCCCTATGGTAAAGGCCGTGTTTGCATGCAAGATAATCAAATAAAAATATTTTTCTTGATCGACAAAGTATTCTGTTACAAACAGTGGTGAAATATGTGGTCGAGTTTCATTCATAGGCAGTAAGATGTCAAAAATGCGCGGCCAAATTGGATATAATAATAAAGCAAATGCGAGCAATATAACGCACACTGAAAAATGTTTGAAAATCAATTCTTTCGAAATCCTAAGAATGTCCATTATAAAATCGCTGGTTAAGTCTCCAAATATAACAAACAATTCGCGTTTAACAGAAATCGAAAGCAGTTATCTTACATGTAAATATAGCCGTGTAACGTTTTGCATCGCTGGCGTACTCTTTCATGATGTTGATTTCATTCTTATCAGTTAGTTCGTTACGAATATGCTGCAGTTGCTCCAGCAAACACTTTATCTGTTATTTTAATAATATTGCATGCTCTTTTTTTCGATTATGTTGGAAAAATATTATTGTATTTATATTATATTAAAAATTTTATCTCTCGGAAATATTTATTCACATAGGTGAGATTTCATTGACGCTAGAAACCAGCGGCAGCATCAAGAAAATGTAGTGGGGGAAGAAGTTCAGACCGTCTCAGCTTTTGAGCGTACCGCAAAATTTAACGGAACTTCTTCCCCCACTACATGTTTTTGACGATGCCGCTGGTTTCTAGCGTCAATGAAATCGCACCTTAGTGAATATAATACATAATATACAGGATGTTAGTAGAGAAATTGCTGAAACTAAATGTATCAAGGTGTTTCACAACCGTATAATACTTTATTATTGTTTTCTAGAGGTAAAATATAGTAAAAAATTCTAATTCAAAAATTTTGAGGCTGCAATAGTTTTTGAGTTATAAGCGATGAAAGTTTGCCAATGATATTACGCAAAACTTGCTCGCTCAGTCCAGTAACTACACCTACACCTACACGCGTATTGATTTGTCATCTCATTGATTTTCTCAAGTCAGGTAATATTGATTTTTACTGCACACCTGATTTTATTTTGTCATTTTCTGTACGTGTGTATTACGGCTACCTTGCATACTATGGTGATATAGACTAATATTAACAAATTATAAATCTTATACGGAAAACATTTAATTCTAATAGATAATTTAATTAAATAATTAGTTTAATTAACTAATTGATTATTAGATATAAATAAATATTAATAATAATAGATGAAATTATTAATAACAATATTAATTAATATAAATATTAATAAAAAATTATGAACGAAAAAAACTTTATTTTATATTCGACAACGTTTGGCTAATGTCGTGATAATTCGACCATTGGTTTTGGTCAGATTAATCGTCAAGACTTTTTCGACCATGGATTTTGGTCTTTTTAATTGAAAATTTTTAATACAAAATTATAAATATTATTATTATTACTAGAAGAAGTGAAGTGAAGTGAAGTGTATACGTATACACATGTACATCTGCATACATAAGTGTGAAAATGAATATTTTTGTAATATAATGTATTTGATTTATTTTATTCTGTTTACTCAAAATTACATATATTTAATTTTAGCAATTTCCAATCGTCACCCTGTATGTTTTACTTACGACTTCAAAGTTAATACTAAATAAAATATATTTAATTACAAAAGTAATAAAAAATAATGCAGAAGAAAGAACATTGATAAGGAGATCCGGAGTACATTGTGAAGTCAGAAACGTTGTGAGCTGCAAAAAGATATTTTTTATTTACCAAAATTTCCATTAAAATTGCTATTTTCTTATGCAATTAGAAAGAGACCCTAAGTCATTAATTGATTGTTTTTCAATATGTAATAATTTAAATTAGAAATCTATTTAAATAATCAAAAAATATAAAATTATAAATTTAGTTTTTTTTCTGTAATACACATATGCGCGTGCGTGTGCGTATTATAATATTAATATTGATGTGTAATATATACAACATTGAGTTTGTGATATAATAGTTTTAATATGTAAAATTGCAAAGTCAATTGCTACAAATAATTTTTTTATTTTGTAATTAAAGTCTTATATCATGGAATTAAAACTATTTACGTACCTGAAATAAAATAAATGTTGCCAAAATACTAAGAAACAAAACTAACTGAAATTGAACGAGTTTAGATTGCTGATAAGGCCATAGACCAAATGTAAGTAGCAGAAACCGATTGAGACCAATATGTAAAGAGTTGATACAGATCATTTCTCCACGAGCATATACATGCATGTAACAGCGAAAGGATCGGTGCGTCTTTTTTCTTCTTTCGACTAGTCTGCAGCTGCGTATTCTCTTATTTATTTAGTTTAAATTTTAATGTAAATTGCCTAATTTAATGCGATGTAAAATGCAACAAAATGTTACCGTGAGATCGGAACACTCGCATTTTAGCAACGTCGGGACCTGGGAATAGGTCGACGATTAAGCGATCAATGTAATTTAAGGTAATTGAACGTTTATTTCTCAGAAAAGAAAAATATTTTTCTAAATGTATCTCCTGACAAAGAATTGCGCAGGCGTATTTTCAGTAGCGCGTTTTGTCGTGTCTCATTCGTTTCGTAGTGCGTAAACTCATAAGTTACATTTTGATTTTAGAGGAAACGATCAGTTATACATATCGATATATTGGCTAGTAATTTATTATTACTATTATTAAATACACTTTTTAAAGTACGTGTTGCTCTAAACGCCACTTATTTTAGATGTTTTCATATTTTTCCAACTTTTACATTCTCCTCCGTAATCTATCTTATGCATCTTGTTTATTACCTCTGCTTCGTTTGAGGTAATAGGCGATATTAGTTGCTTTCTATTTTATATCAAAACTCAGATAATTCTCACTTGTGACGTCATAACTCAGTTGAATGCACGTTCTTTTTGCATGCTGGCAAGTGAGATTCAACTGAGTTTTTATTCACTATCGAGACTTTGTTACCAAAATAAGCAGGTACATACAAAATGACATATTTTACCTGAGTATAAAATACTCACATAACTGAGTGACTCAGATCAATTGAGTGTAAATGGAAAGCAACTATTATCCGTATATAATTAATTTCATTACATGCTTTATAGTATATATTTAATTAATTAATTTTATGTCAATGTTGCGCAGAATGAAGGACAGTGAAATATGATAGCGCGGTACTCAGCAACTGTAATAAGATAGTTCTTCTTTTGTTTTTTCTGTTTAAAACGTGTTATGTTTAAAATATAAGCCAACATATTTTTACCGTAGCTGCACCTTCTAATGATCCCACAAACAATCCAGCAATATTCATAGTGAACGCCTTGGTACTTCTTTGCAACAGAAATAGAATTAACTTCTGCGTTTGTAACGGAGCCATATACCACTGGACCTTGTACCTGTATTATAACGAATTATTAAAGAAAGACGAAAAAAATAGAGAATCATTCTTGACATATGCATAGGTGCTTTTTAATTAAATGACAGTTTTTGTTATTTTAGTACATTGTAGTAGGATAAATATGTATGATATCATATCATTTGAATGTCTTCCTTACACGGTGATATATATATCATTATTGTGATCCATAATTTCCTGTGCAAGATAATTGGTTATCATCATGTACACCAATTGACTGATTAAAATTATTACGGGTAATGAAAGTTCCATAGCATTGTATCCAAACGATATCACCTGAAAAATCTAAAGTACAAGCGCATTTAAGATCTTGATAGAAACTAGTCAGTAATGTCAAACAAAATGATTAATTGGAGTAATTAGACTGTCAATGAAAATTTGTCAGCAACTAGTCCTATTACTGTTAATCATAAGTATTATGATGAAAAAAGGACCGTATTTACCCGAAAAAAATTGAGACTTGCGCTAATCACTCCGACTATTATCAACAAGGAGAACATTACTTTAAATCTCGATAATGTCAAGTTAGAGAACCTTCAAGAGAAAGTGAATATTACTCTACGCATATTCTAAACGCATTATCGATTATTACAAATATTGTACTGTTGTATGGATTATTACAAATAATTACTGTTGTATGGATACCAACTTCATAGCTCTGCGATGCATATCCACGGCACAAATTAATCCCTTGTAAACCAAATTCTCATTCTCCAAACTGTTCTTTTGTAAAGTTCTGAATGTCATTGCTCGTTCGATACGATAACTGTAAGTGATTCTTCTGCCAAAATTATATAATATTCCGATTTTCCAGGTTTTCTACACATCTGTCTTTATATTTATTCTCTTACCTGGCGATTCGAAACATTCCGCATGCATGTTGTTGATAAAATACCAACATTGTTCCTGTCGCTAACATTGCGACAGCGCCTATGGCAAATGCCGCGTTCGCATGGAATAATATCAAATAGAGGTATTTTTCTTGATCGACGAAATATTCGGTCATATACGGCAACGAAAGACGTGATCGAGTCTCGTTTGTGAAGAACAGGATATTGAAAATATGCGGCCAAAATAAATATAAAGTTAAAGAGAGCACCATGGTCACGACAAGCACTGAAGAATGTTTAAAAATAATTTTTCTTCATAAGTGAATGCATTATAGGCTCATTAATTAGCTTGCAAAGATAAGTTGTAACAAAAGCTATTGTCTTACATAAAAATGCAATTGTGTAACTTTTCGCATAATTACCGTACTTCTCTATGATATTGATTTCATTTTTATCAGTTAACTCATTATGCATATGCTGCAATTGCTCCAATAAATATTTTACCTTTTAACAAAATTCTATGTTACTTGTCTTTTGGTTATAATTGAAAAAGATTATATTTACATTGTATATTAAAATTTATATTTTGTAAATGTTTATTTGTATTTATATGTACATTAAATAATATATAATAATCATTTCACTTACGATTTTAGTATTAATACTAAACGAAATATATTTAATCGCAAACATAGTATGAAATAATGCAGAAGACAGAACGTTGACGAGTAAATCCGGAGTACATTTTAAAGTAAGAAATGCTGCAAACTGCAAGAAATCATTTTATATAACAAATTTCATTGAAATTATTACTTCTTTTATCCAATGGCAAAATTGTTACATGCAGATAATTGATTGCTTTTTAATAATAATTTAATATATCCAGTCCAAACAAAAATTAAATTTTACGTAATAAGAAATTAAAAATGTTTCGTGTTTTTTATTATAGTATGTATTATAATGGTGTGTCTTTGATGATTCTAACAGTAAAAGAAATTACAGTAAACACAAACATTGTAATAATAATACTACAAGCTTATTGGAGATTTTTTATATAGGTATCTATCTGTATAAATGCTCAAATTGCTACAAGTTAAAATTTAATAATTTCTTTGTTATCGAGCAATAATTAAAAATATAAACGTACCTGAGATAGAATAAAACTTGCCAAAATACCAAAAAATAAAGTTACTTGAAACCGAATCAATTTAGATTGTTGATAAGGCCACAGGCCAACTACGAGTAATAAAAACCGATTCAGACCGACATGCAGAGTGTCGATACAGATCATTTCTTCATGAGCATTGATATAGAATTGATAAAAAAGTTCACGTGTTCTTTTCTCTTTTGCCGATTAAATATCTTATATCTTTGTGTCTTTTTTATTTGAATTTCAAACCACATTGGCGAATTTAATTAAATAAATTGCAGAAATAACGCAATACCATACGTGAGAGATCGAAACACTTAGAAATTCACACTTTATTTCAGAAGGGGTGAAGGAGTTAATCGATCGATTTGATTATGGCAATAATGCAGCAGATGTTTATTTCCCATAAGAAAATATTGTGTGAGGGGACTTGGACAGCAATGGACTGCGCAGGTGCAGTTCGTTCCTTTCCACAGTACAATATGTTATTAATGTTCCACATTCTAGTCCGTGCTGTCTTGTGTTACGTTTCCTTTCTCAAAGAAGTACCAGTTGCTCAGCTTGAAATGTCAATGTAATTACAAAGATATATATCGCTGGTAAATATTATTCAAGTTCTTTTTTAAAATAAACTTGGTGTTGTTTGTATTTCCTAAATTTTATTTTTCAAATTCTTACATTTTTATTTGTTTGTTAACTAAACTTATATCTGCACGATAGTCAACTCATTACTTACTACCAGAGTAGTTGTAATATCGTTGCAGTACTCGACCTTAGTACATAAACGTAGGTCCCGCGTTGACTATTTTAATAGGTTCTTTTTAAAACTTAATGTAATATGGAATGTTGGAATTACGAAATGTCGAGAAATATTAAAAAATATATTTATTAATGCAGTTTTTTTAAAAAAAGTTTAAAATTATAAAAATTTTGCTGCGCATTTTCATTAATCTCAATAAAACCTTTGTAATTCTAATCATAATAGATAACAGATGCGCATCACTATGTTATTAATACTTGGAGTGGCTATAAGATTTGTGGGAAAATGAATGGTTAATTGGTTATAATTAGTAATATATGTAGTGGTTTATAACGGTATTATTCCAAATTAAAAATGTGAAATAATGTAACACAAAAATGAAACATTTTAAATATAATATAGAATACACTTATCTGGACTGGATAATAAAGCTTGTCAGAATAGCACAAAAGCACAAAATTATCTGAAGTTCGTTGGTCTGTTTTGCATCAATTCCGCGAAGAATAAAGAACGGTGAAATACGACACTATGGTACTGCACAACTACAATAAGACACAACTTTTCCATCTTCCTCTATTTAAAATATGTACATGTAACACATATTTTAAAAAATATTTCTCTTACCGTAGCATGCAGCACCTTCTAAGGACGCCACATACAATCCAGCAATATTCATAGTAAAACCTTTGGTACCCTCTTTGCAAAAGAAACAGTATCATTTTTTGTATTTGTAACGGAGCAACGTACCACTGGGTATTGTATCTATATCATGACAAAATAATTATTGATTGAGAAATATTAAAAAGGATCTGTTAATGCTTAATATATGTTTTTTAAATTACATTTACTGTATATTTGTACACTGTAGTGTTATCTGTAAAACGAACATGCGAATGTGATTATATTACATACAAATATCGCTTACATAGTTTCAAATACATTATTATTGTGATCCATAATTTCT
>NW_020225835.1:12155-15688 GCF_003070985.1 Temnothorax curvispinosus
AAGTTTCTCTTTTATTTTAATTTTTAGCCTGAATTACCCAATTTACCTTAAATGCATTGCAAAATGAACGAAATATACCATCGTGAGATCGAAACACTTGGCAATTTACACCTTCATGCAAGAGGAGGTGTATGGTTAAGCGATCGATTCGGATATGGTAATAACGTAACAGATGTTTATTTCTCATAAAGAAAGTCTGCGTGAAGGGACTTGGACAACAATGGACTGCGCAGGTGCAGTTCGACCCTTTCCAGTACAATATGATTGAATATTTCTCATTCTGGTGCGTGCTGTCTTGAGTTACGTTTGAATCTTCAAAGAAGTGTCCGTTGCTTAGTTCAAAATGTCAGTTTAACAATTATCAATATACATTGCAAGTAAATATAGTATTTTTTGTGGAAAATACAATATTTCTTTTTATATATTTGTGTTTTCTAAATTCTATATTGTAAACCTTTTTTTTGTTTGTTTATCCGTAGCCAAATATATTGTTTGCTCTTAAATAATTTACGTCTAATAATTTTTTTTTACCGAGCTTGATGTTAGTCAGTGGATTGCATGTTAGAACTATTTTAGTATAGATTTTTAAATTTAACTTGGAAACATAAATCATATAAAGAAATATTAAAAATTTAAGAATATTTTTATTAGTACTTTTTTTTAAAAGAGCTTATTTGCTAAAATAAGTTTTGTCGTATATTTTCGTTAAGTGCTTCAGAATATTGTTTTATTTATACTTATACTAATTTATACTAATAACATTCAAAATTAGAAAAATACTTACATTACATTCAATGTTCTAGTAAATGTCAGTTTTACAACAATTAATAATTACATTATACTATGTTATTTATTTCCTCTTTGGTTCAAAGTCTCTTTTTTTATTTATAAGTAGGAAATGATTGTAATCACCACTAATATATCTGAATTGATTGATTCCAGGTAATTGTTTAAAATAAAGTTTGATTACGTCAATGTATGCCATTATTTTTGCCGCGTAGAATAAAGAACAGTAAAGTAAGAAATCGAAGCACTTGTTAGCTGTAATAAATTTGTATTGATAAATTTTTTGTTTGACATTTTCTGCACGATACGATAATATTTTCAGATATAATAGAAGAACTTACTATAAAATACAATATATGATACATGTTTCTTACCATAGCCGCACTTTCTAAAGACGCCACAAATATTCCACCGAAATTTATGAAAAGGTTTAGTACCTCTGTGCAACAGAAACAATAACATTTTCTGTATCCTTAAAGGTGCTATGTACCATTGAACATTATATCTATAAAACAGAAAGATGACAACTGAGAGAATACGAATAAACAAATTTATAAATAATTTTCGTCTGCACATTCAAATCACTTTTGATTTTAATATCAAACTTTCACTTTACTGAATAATTCCTCTCAAAGAGCCAAAAGGGAAAGTGTACGTATATTATTATATTGTACAGAAATATATATCTTACACAGTAGCAAATACTCGATTATTGTGATCCGTAATTTCTTGTGCACTGTAGTTAGATATGAGCATGTATACATACAGGTCAAGCATCATAACGATTGGAATCAAAATTTCCTCAATTTTTTTACTAGACACAATCTTAAAAAAAAAACATGAATGGTTTTGTCAATTTCTTATGCACGAGAGATTTAATAATGTTTCTATAATTTTTTAAAACAGATTATGCGTTACATATAGTAAATAATTTGTTTAAATGGCCGCTATATTAAAAGACTTATACCGTGTTGTAAGAAGCATAAGCGCTAAGCTTAACTTATATTTATAAAATAAGACAAACAAATAATGTTTTGAGTGACTTTATATTTGTATGATGAAGAAACTACTTTTCCTTATATCGTTCTAGCTAAAGTTTCTTTAACTAATTTTAATGCTACAAAAAATATAATTTTTGTAAAAGCATAATTTAAGCAAAAAAAATTAAACTTACTTGAACAAGAGTGCTGCTTGAGGAAATCATACCGGCCAGTATTAAAAAGAAGAACGATCCCTCGAAGTCCTTTATCAAAAATTGAGTAAACCTTTAGGAGCAAAAAATATGCACTGAGAAAAATGTCCGGCAACTTTAATCGGAAAAAAGCATTTAACTACTCTATCCGATCTATTTCAAACGGATTTGGAGCTGTCCGATGAAGTAATACATGCCTTTATCCAATGAAATGTAATTTCCGATAATATGTAAATGGAAAATGAGTCGCCGTTTATTTGGTCGTTCAAATTTCGTCGGATTAATATCAGACATTGATTTCATCGGAAAAAAAACGTACTATTTTATCCGACAAAGTTTAACATCCCATGAAACTGAGTGACATTCGATGAAAAGTTATCCGATGATGCCAGTGAGCTGAATATTTTATCCGATATCATTTAGAGCGCACGCGTAGTACACGGCTCGATCTTCGTTTCCGCCGTGCTCCGGTATGCTTGCCGTTTGCCTCGTGCTCGTGCCTGCTCGTGTCTCGTATGTGCCTCGCGCTCGCGTGCTTTTCGACCAAAATCGTTACAGCTACGTATGTGCGTGTTGAGCCGGTTGTGAGAAGTTGTGCACAAGTGTGCAGTTTTATCTTATCCCGAATATGCATATACGAGTAACACATGTATGATACATGTTTCTGGCTAATGGCAGAGAACGAGACGTCTGTCGTAGTCATGGACGTAAAATAATGCAGTAGAGAAAACGTAATTCGTAAAAGGCTGTTGTATGATAGCCTATAACAACTTATGTTTTTCTCTGCCTTGCTTTACATCCACGACTACAACAGATGTCTCGTACTTTGTCATCAGCCATATTCGGGATAAAATATATTATAATCGGATAAAATATAATTGAATCATTTGTGTGTGTGTGTGTGTGTGTCTATAAATTAACAAAAGGATTTTTTGGATTGGATGTTTTTCAATTTTTTGATTGGATAACTTTGGTCGGACATCACTTCGGTCTGATCGGGTTTTTTCCGATCTAAAACATCGGAAACATCCCTCTGTTAATTTTTGGGTAGATTATCCAATTATTTTAATCGGAAAAAGCCTGGATTTTTTTCTCAGTTAATTCTATGTTAAACGGATATTTTAGACACATATACTGACTCCGTAGCTTTGCGATGAATGTCTATCGCACAAATTATTCCTTTATAAATTATAACCACTTTTTCTTCGTTAATATTTTGCTGCATATTAATCGTCATTGCCTTCTCAATGCGGTAACTGTGAATAATTTTTTTATCTGATGTAATTTCTTAATCTTTCTAGACTCTATATTTCTAGATTCGATCTAATGAATAGACTTGATATCACTTATAAAACAAATGCTCATATATTCAATTCTTATACCTGGCGATGCTAAACATTCCACAAATATGTTTGAGATACGTCATCAGCATCGTTCCTGTCGCTACCATTGCAGTTGCCCCTATGCACACAGCTGCATTTATGTGTAATAAAATTAAATAATAACAGTTTTCTTGATCAACAAAATATTCTGTCGCGATTTGAATCGCTGGGCG
>NW_020225835.1:15698-55950 GCF_003070985.1 Temnothorax curvispinosus
TAGAATTAAATAGGAACATTTTTCTTGATCAACAAAATATTCTGTCGAAATCTGAATCGCAGGTCGCGATCGGGAAGTGTTCATGGGCAGAATCGTACCAAAAATATGTGGCCATATTGGCATTATGAGAAAAGTAGATATGGTGAACATGCCAAATACTGAGAGTCAAAGTAATCGATATACACAAGTATATCAAGAATTTATTTAAATAAGAGATTAAATATTTATCTATATTATGTCGTTTTTTAATATTAATAATTCATTGAAATGTATAACAAGCATATAATGTCTTACTTGCAATTGCAGTCGTTTGAAATTTCCCTATACGACTGTACTTTTCTATGATAGCAATTTCGTTTCTATTTGTTAATTCATTGCAAGCATGCTGTAGTTGCTCCAGTGAAAACCTCATCTATCATATCAAAAATATTGTACGATAAAATTTTGTGTTTAATATTTGTAAATGTTTTGTGTATAATATTAAAAAAAAGGCAATGTTCAAAGATATATAGGGTGCATGGTTAATTTCTCGATGTAGCGAATGATTTATTTGACATCATTGTGTCATAGAAGCTTTAGCAGTGTGTGTTAAGTTTTAGGAAATTCATCATATTATGTGATTGCGTTTGAAAATTAGAAGTAAATTAAACCTTATGTAAGTAACGAGAAAGAATGTTAATTGGAGTGGCGAGAGAGAGTGAAGGTATCCGGGTATTTTCATATGTACATTCTGTATGGAAAAACGAAAAAAAGTATGCAGCTTCGATAGAAGAAAGAAACATAAAATATGAACTGATAAAATATATTTAACATCTTCAAATAAAACTCTTTATCCAGGATGCAATTTTGTCCAGGAAAATTTTGAAGATGACTAGATTTTGTGTGGAATTTTAAGTTTTTATACTTTCTTAATACAAATATATAATAAATTAGTATCATTATATTTGCAAGTTGCTTTATATATAAAAGAATTGTGTTTTTCTTTAAATAAATTTTTGTTACAAAAAAAAGTATTGTGCGTACTCTTAATCGTCTTTCCTTTATTTATTACGAATATTTATGTATTTCGACGAGTTTTTAATAAATATTCGACTTACAGTATCGGCATTAATCCAAAACGAATTATATTTAATCGCCAAGCAAGTGAAGAAAAACGCGGAAGACAGAACCTTAATAATGAGATCAGTAGTGCAGTTTGAAGTAATAAATGTTGCAAACTGTAAAATAATATTTCTGTTGAAGAATTTACAGTAAAAGAAATATGACTTTGGTTTAACTAACAGATTTTGAATTCTACTCTATATTATTCTTTCGTGTAAAAATAATTTATAAAGATCTACCTGAAATGCAATAAAAGTTGTCAGTATACCAAAAAGTACAATAAATTGAATTTGAGCAAGCTTCGATTTCTCGTGAGGCCATAAACCAATCGCGAGCAAAAGAAGTCGATTGAGTTTGAAATGTTGTGTCTCAAGACAAATCATCTCTGTACACACAAAAACACGTTTGACCGTGAAAAACGAGAAATTGTTTGCTTGCCCCCTCTTTTCGATTACAGTTGGCTGAATATTTTATTATTTTTCCTTTTTTTTTTAGTAAATTCTAATGTAAATTACTTAATATGCCAGAATACGAAATAAAATATTGCAAATTTAGTTCTTCTACCGTTTTGTAGAAAAAAACGCACCATTAAACGATTGATAGAAATTTAACAGGTGTTTATATCCCATGGAGAAATATTCACGTAGAGAGAAACTTGACCAAAAGGGCCGCGCAGGCGCATTCCAGTAGGTAACACATTGTAATATGCGCTTCATTCTAGTGCGTTCCTTCACAAAATACATTTGATTCCTTAGAGAAGCGTCAATCACTTAATCTTACGCATCAACTATACGAATTTATTGGTAACGTTCTGATGTTTATATTGATATTTCATGTAACACACTATATATCATATTGAAATTTTCCATATCTTATTAGGTCATTCCAGGCAAACGTATGCAAATATCGCGCTTAATGTCTCTTAGACTAAAAATTACAGAAAGATCAATTGCTGTAGGCTATATAACACATTTATTTATAAACTTTGTTTAATCATTACTATTTAATCTAAAATATCTTAATCCTAAAATGTGTAATATACGTTTGTATGGGATAATTTTTAATATATACTTTTCTGTAACATTATCTACAGAGTGTTATAGTTTTACAGATAGAAGATTCTGTTATGTGTATACAATAATCAATATTATTTTTATTAAATAGTCGATTGTTCTCAGCAGTTATTTGTCATGTAGATAAGAGTTAATTTATTGAAAACTTTTTATACTTCAGATAATTACGTATCGAAAATTATTACTACACATCGGAAGATATTACTGTATAATATTAAAAATTTAATAAGGTGTCAGTTGATATACTGTAAGAAGGGAACTAATCATAGACAAAAATTTTTTTGCATTTTGTTTAATAATAGTAAAATTCAAAATTTTATTTGCATTTACAAAAAAAAAACTTTTCTAATAATAATTAAATTAAATCTAAATAATAAAAAATTTCATTGTATGTAACGTTGTCAACATTATTCTGCAGTTATTACAATCTAGAATCCCGATTTCTCACTTAAATAATAATTTTTTTTCCATCGCATAATTGATACTTTATTACATATTATCTAAAATGCGAGATCAGAGTGATTCCAATATTTCTTTTTCTTTCACTTTCACCGTCTTCTCTCCATCCTCTCGCTTCCAAATTGAAAACAAATTTTATTTTATCATCATTAATTATACTCTTAGTTTTCCCTCATAGAATAGAGAACAGTAAAATAGGATATTGAAGTACTCATCAGCTGTAATAAAATATATTTTTGCTTTATTTTGCAATAAGTAATATTAAAAATATAATAGAACTTTCTTTAACCAAAAATTTGAGGACAATACGTTTAGATAATCGATTCTTTTCCGATAATTCAACTACGACGTTTTGAAGTAAAAGTTATTTATTAATTTCGTAATATTATCGACCATGAGAGAGAGAGAGAGAGAGAGAGAGAGAGATAAAACAAGGAAATACAATAGTAATTTTATAATTTTCTTTATCTTTTATTTTATTTTCTAGCTGTACGGAGCTATTAGTTAATATTTTGTAAATAATAATTATTATAGTGAAACTATACGTTTTTGTATGATTTATGTGATGTAAAGCGTGATTCGACTAAAATAGCAAGAGAATATTTTAAAATGATTGTTAATGTTATATTATTGATTAAACAATATTCTTAGAGATAATACGTAGATGAACTTACTATAAACTACAACATATGATACATGTTTCTTACCGTAGCCGCACTTTCTAAGGACGCCACAAATATTCCACCGAGATTTATATGAAAAGGTTTAGTGCCTCTTTGCAGAAGAAACAATATTATTTTCTGTACATGTAACGGAGCCGTGTACCACTGAACGTTGTATCTACAAAATAGTAACAATTGCTAGTTTTAATAATACAAAAATATTTGGTAATAATAAATATATTTGTTCCACGATTCGTATTAGTACTTTTACTCTAATATTTTTTATAATTTAGATTTCTATTACAAAACGAGTACTCTTGTATGACAAAATGATGGAAATATTTCTTACACTGTAGCAAATACATATTCGTTATGATCCGTAATTTCTTGCGCAGAATAGTTGGCTAAGAACAAGTACGTGTAGAGGGTGTTTATCATTAAAAAAGGTGCAACAAGTTTTTCAATTTCATCACTATATGACGCAAGCTAAAAAATGTGATACGTCCGTTAAGCATTTGCTATCGACTTCTTACGCACGATCGAATCCTATTGTGTTCTATATATATTGCATGATAAAATTTCAATAGATTATATGTCATCGGATCAGAATATTGAATTATTGAGAATAATTGAGAATTAAGTGTTTTAATATTAAGTTTTTATTTAGTTATTGCTAATTTATTTACTTAGCTTATACATATAATTAGCAATTACAGTATCTTAAAAATTAGGTAACCATTATTTTCATGAATTATCGTTTTCAATAAATCTATTATAGATAGACAAGTATTTGGGGCTACTTCTTTTTATTTTCTTGACTATTCATAAAATTCTAATGAAATTACGATTAAATATTTTACCCGAAAAAGATTAAGGCTAAGACAAGTCACGCCGATTGCAATCAAGAAGAAGAATGATCCCTCAAAATTTGATATTAAAAAGTCCGTGAACCTTCAAGTACAGAATAGAAAATTCGTATAATTATATTAGTATTTTTAATGCTCCTTATTAAATATATACCAACTCTATAGCCTTGCGATGAATGTCTACGGCATAAGTAATCTTTTTATAAACCATGTTCTCACTCTTTAGGATATCTTTTTGTAAAATATTGACTGCCTGTTCGATTCGATAACTGTAGAAAAATAATTTTATTCCTTCAATTAATTTTATTTTGTTTTGAGGTAACAAACAAATATTGTTTACGATTATATTCTAGCATTCATTTATTCACCTGGCGATACTAAACATTCCGCAGATATGTTGAAGATATGCAATGAGCATAGTTCCTGTCGCTATCAGTGAGACACACCCTATGTAAATAGTTGCTAGTCCGTGCAGCGCGATTAAGTAGGAATATTTTTCTTGATCAATAAAGTACTCTGTCGCAACATACATTGAAAGATTTAGTCGAGACTCGATTTTACGCAGACCAAAGTATTGAATGCACGTCCAAATGTACATAGCAGTTGGTGTACTTATGCCATATGTACCAAGCACTGAGAGAAATTTTGTAAAATTAAACAACACACTAACACACACATATACACACACACACATATATATATATATATATATATATATATATATATATCAAACATTCAGTCGCCTATCTTTTATATTGAGGATAGACAGAATCTTGTTTTGTGAAAAAAATGTGTTTATGATTATGTTTAATCTAATTTTTAAACATACAGAAGACTCGACTATCATGTCTTACATATTAATGCAGTTGTGTAACGTTTCGCCTTGCTCCCGTATTTTTTTAGAATAGCGATTTCATTCTCATCTCTTAGGTCGTTACATACATCTTGAAGCCGATCCAGCGAACTCCTTATCTGTCAATAATATTATGCCATTTTTGCTTTCTCATAGTGGAAGCTTTGTGATGGTGAAAAAAAATTTTTTTTGAGATTTTAAAGAAAATAGATTTAGAATGTTCTGAAATGTCGAGAAATCATATTAGTAGAAAAAGTCGGGAAGTGTGTGTGTGTGTGTGTGGATTTTTTGTACACGCATCTACTTCTACAATTTTTTAGATACCGGGTTGAAGTTTTGCACACAAATAGAGTATCATAGAAAGTATGTTCTCCTCCAATTTTATTAAAATCCGTCGACCGGTATGGATTTTAAGGGGATTTTTATTTTTCAGAAAAGCGTGTTTTACGCTATAGCTTTCTCAATATTTGAGATATCGATCTATTTCTAATTCTATTATATTTTTCAGTTTTTTTTACCCCTATTTAATATATAATTCTTTAAAATTTAATTAATCAGTTCTTGAGTTATAGAAATTTCAATAAACTTGGCTGTTTTTTTTTTACAGAAATTGGTAACTCCGTTGTTATTATTAACAATTTTTATTATTTTTATTATATTCTTCAGTCTTTTCTACCCCTATTTCATATACAATTCGTTAAGATTAGTTCTGGATTTGGTTGATTAATTACCAATTTCTGTTAAGAAAAAAACAGCCAAGTTTACTGAAATTTCTATAACTCAAGAACTAATTAATTAAATTTTAAAGAATTATATAAGAATAGAAAAATTTGAAGAATATAATAGAATTAATAAAAATTGGTAATAATAAAGAGGTTACCGATTTCTGTTTAAAAAAATCTACGTGATTGCTCTAATTTCCGCAAATTTTGAGATATCAAGTCAAATACACAACACCAATCTATCTTTAATAATACTCTATTAATAAAAAAAAATGTGCAAGTAGAAACTTGCACATTGTTCCTCATAGTTTTTAAGTGTGCAAGTAGAAATTTGCACATTGCTTCCTCATAATTTTTAATTGTGCAAGTAGAAACTTGTACATTGCTTTCTCATAGTTTTTAAGTGTCCATTAGAAACTTGTACATTGCTTTCTCATAGTTTTTAAGTGTACTAGTAGAAACTTGCACATTGCTTTCTTATAGTTTTTAAGTGTGCAAGTAGAAATCTGTACATTGCTTCTTCTATAAGTAAGCCAAATTAATAAATATCTACTAATAATTATGCATAAAAAAAAAACAAGTTTTCTCATAGAGGAAGCAATGTACAGATTTCTACTTACACACTTAAAAACTATAAGAAAGCAATGTGCACACAAGTTTCTACTTGCTTACTTAAACAAGTTTCTACTTGCACACTTAAAAATTATGAGAAAGCAATGTACAAGTTTCCACTTGCACACTTAAAAACTATGAGAAAGCAATGTACAAGTTTCTACTTGCACATTTAAAAACTATGAGGAAGCAATGTGCAAGTTTCTACTTGTACACTTTTTGTTGTTGTAAAGAAAAATGACTATTCTGGACTTTTTTCTACGCAAATAAAATAAGGTTTATTCAAAAGCTTATGTTAGAAAACTAACGTAACCAGTAGCTTAAGTTTGCAGCTAATGCAGGAGAGGAACATTAGAATATAGCTTGAGTATAGGACGCCATAAGTATTTTCGTACCCATCACTCAAATCACTACTTTCTACATTTGCAGTCATGTCATCCAAGAAGCTTGCTAGGAGTGAGATAGGCAAGGAATGTCTACCATATTCTGAACACCATATAATGCTGTTATAACGTGGACGCAACAATCCACTGTGCAAAGACCATTTTTACGATAGTAGTATCCTATTATGGTATCTGAGGTTTCATTCGGTTCTTATCCGATTAAGATATAAACCAAGGACTTTCTACTTTTATAATAACGTGTCGAATTTGAACGGGATTATTATCTCCTGTCAGTAAAGTTATATTTTTAAATGCGCGCGCGCGTTCAACATAAATGCAAATTTATAGCATTTTCGACTGGAAAAACTAGTGCAATACTGGTACACACTTTGGTTGTGAATGTAATTTTATTGCTCTAATGTGAAAATTAATTTACATATTTTTAGTGTTTAATGTTCTATTGACAGGTCAAGTTAAACACAGTAGAACATTAAATACTGAAAATATGTGTGCATCAGCGTGCACCAGTGTGCACGAGTGTTGCACTAGTTTTTCCAGTAGAAAACGCTATTAAAGTTTGTACATGCCGTCTGCTCGTACGTGTTCATCACAGTATACTGTTTCGAGTTGAACCTGCACGGACAGATGGGTACATGTATCACACACTCGTTTTATTTCCCCTCCATATATGGTTCCAGAGGAAAACATCACCACAGAGGATTTGTCACAAAAAACCGAAATATATATATATATATATATATATATATATATATATATATATATCTTTCTCACGCACACACATGACGGCGAAATAACATAATACACCTAAGAAGTTAGCCAAGCCGAATCAATAGGGCCTCTCCTGCATATTCTGCAGAAAAACTCCTTTAATATCTTTGGATCAGGACCTTATAACAAATAATTTTAACCATATTTAAGTATAAAAAGGGGCTCAGAAATTGCCAAAAATGGTCATGCTTTTTTTAAAATAATTATAGTCAAACTTCTATATTCTTGATTAGAACGGAATTATATCTATATGTTAGTTTTTTTTTAATTTCCTTACATTATAATTATAATAGAAGTAGAGGGTCAAATCATGAAGAACAGAAAGAAAATTGAGAATAGCGGGATTAGTTCAGTCCTGATAAGTAAAGAATATAAAAATCTGACAGTTTTACATAAAAAATTCTGTTTATTACTATATGCATTTCCAAAGAGAACAAAAAGTCAAGATGATGTCGTTGTGACGTCAAAATGACGGAAAGTCAGAGTTTGATCGCACTGAACTGTTATGACTCCAAAATGACTGTACAGTGACTCGTCATAAAATTACATGACGATATTTTGACTTTCAGGATTTTTATATTAATTTTTGAAAACATAATTTGTTCGGCCACTTTCACAAATTGTTCTGAAAAAAAGTGAATTCCTCTGGAAGTATCTATCTCTTATCTGGAAGCATCTACAAACGGGTTTTTTTAATTTCTGCGAGGAGATTGTCTGGTACTTGATTGAAATTATTAATATATAAGTTGAAAATTATCTAGTCTATCTATACTATATAAAATAGAATGTCTGTATGTCTGTATGTATGTTCTTTAGACACTCTTAAACTATTCGATCGAATTTTTACCAAAAATATATAAAATAGGGGTAGAATTTTCCGTGGAGTGTTATAGAGTTTCTTTATAGAGTATAGTTTTTCGTTACCGATCTTTTTGGGAACCGGTATCCGATTTTCCAATTTTTCGGGAAATAATTGACCGAATTTCAAAGAATTGTATATAAAACAGGGGTAAAAATTCCTGGGGAGTGCCATAAAGTGAATTTTTTGTTACCGATCTTTTTTGGAACCGGTATCCGAAATTTTTCCAATTTTTCGGGAAATAATTGACCGAATCTTAAAGAATTGTATATAAAACAGGAGTAGAATTTCTCGGGGAGTGCCATAAAGTGTATAATTTTTCGTTATCGATCTTTTTGGAAACCGGTATCAGAAATTTTTCCAATTTTTCTGGAAATAATTGACCGAGTAGAAAAAGATTGGTTACGACATGTTTAATCCATGAACACTTTTTATGTTTGTTCACAATAAGGATATTGAAACATAAATGAAGTTGTTTTAAGAAAAACGACTCCCGGGCGAAGCCCGGGTAACCAACTAGTAGTATATACTAATCTAATAAATGTACCAATGTACCTGGACACGTATCTATTTCTGGACATTTTTATCATTTTAGTCCTTAAATAAGTTATAACGCGAATTAAAATCAAAGAATTAAAGAATATTTTTCTTGTATTATATTTTTATCTTTTATTTTAATTTGCGTTATATTTATACTAAAATGATAAAGTTGTCCAGACATAGGTTTTAAGTGTCCCGGCATGGTACATTTACCTTATATATAAAAAAATTATATAGTGTTATATTAAAGTCCCTTTAATCAGAGTATAGCCAACTTGCAGTTCTGACAAAATTAAACGAAAGATACATTCACTATCGTTTTCTCTTTTTTTTTCTATCTCTTTCTTTGTCTCTTTTCCATCTCTTTCTTTTTCTGTTTCTCTTACTTTTGCTAACAAAATGGCGAACCAATCAAAAGTTCTACCGTATAGCCTAATTCTGATTACGAGGAACTCTATAAGTGTTATATTATGGTATATATGTATATGTATATATATATGGCTGCGTTCGAGGAGCGCGCTATTAGCGCTATTTGCTTATTCTATCCTTGTTTTACACCTGATGAGCGATAAAGATAGAATGATGCAATAGCGGTAATGCGCGCTCCCCGAACGCAGCCTATGTATATATATATATATATATATATATATTATAATGCGTGGGAGCTTTCCAGCAAGTGACACAAGTTGACACAAACATCAATCTTTCTCTTTTGGCAATGAGTATATAGCCTTATGTGTCCACGATGGTAGAAATCGCTCCGAAATCTTGGACGGAGAAAGAATTAACCAATTGCATTGGTCAATTGCCGAATTGTTTAAATGTGATTAATCAATTCTTTTCTGTCAGATCTCGGAGCAATTTTTAGTATCATGAACACAATATTTAACAAAGATAAAATGATACTTGTGTCGACTTGTGTCGCTTGCTGGAAAGCTTTCAATATACACAGTCACTCAAATATATATAATATGTTGAAAAAAAATGTGAATTCTCACGCACATTCTCTGAGAAAAAAATTGGTACCACAATTTGCATTTAATTATAATAAATTATTTAAAAATAAACTATGTTTTAATATAGTTTAGTTTTAATATAGTTTTAATATAGATAACTACGTTTTAATATATTTTCAAATATAAGTATGTTATATTAATTATATGTACAAAAAAAATCGAGAAAACTCAAACAGACGTTGTGTTGACGTCTTTGTGACGTCACAAAGCCGTCCTTGCCAGGAACCACAATGACGTCTTCATGACTTATAGAATTACGACTTTTGAAACATGTCATTTTGACATCATCTTGACTTATGTGTTCTCCTTGGGTTATTATTGATGACGCTCTTACAGTATCGGCGTTAATCCAAAACGAATTGTATATGATCACATATGTTGTACAGAAAAATGTAGTAGAGATAACCTCGAGAATAACTTCTGGAGTACATTTTGACGTCAAGAATGTGGTAAACTGCAAGAAATAATTTTCAATAAATAAATTAGCCACGTCAAAAAAGCAACAGTAGATTGTCTGATTAACAAACTGTAATTTCTTTATTCTCCGTTATTCTGTATACTATGTGCAATAAATTAGTAAGAAGAGCAGGTAATTAATATTCGGATATAATTGTATCACAATAATATTATTTTAATAAAATAAAATATTATCCAATATAATTTGAAATTTGATAGATGCAAATTAAAATAACGCTTTGTTGTACAATACTTGGTAGCTTATTTCATAATAATAATATTAAAATCTTAACATACTTGGAATATAATGAAAGTTATCAGAATGCCAAGAAATAAAATGAACTGAAGTTCAACGACTCGCGATCGTTGATAAGGCCACAAACCAACGGCAAGCAGCAGGATTCGATTGACGTTAAAATGTCGAGTTTCGAGACAAATCATCTCTTCGTGAGCACAGAGATGTATTTGACGGAAAAGCAGTGGACGGAAATCTATATATCTCTCCTCTTTTCTCTTGATTGATGGTATATTTGCCTAAGCAATGCTAAGTATTAGTATATCAGCTTCAAATTAGTAAATTATGTTAATGTTAGTATACATAGTAAATTAGGTAATGTCATCAAAAATAATTTTTTCTCCAGCAAAAATAATTTCACTCATATATACTCACCCGCAAAAAATTCTGGCTACTTCAAATCGGTGTTAAAAAGCACCTATTTCAAAGTAACATATCTTTGTGAAAAAGGATCGCAGAGTAATGTTTTAAAGTTTTTTAAAGCTTTTTAAAGCTTGAGTCCTCAGCTTTCGAATGCTTCGAGACTTGTTTCTCTACGAAGATTTGACTACAAACGGCGCTAATTTAAATTGGACATTGCAAAATTGAAGAATACACTTCAACTTTTATAGCGTACACGTGGAGAACAAAATTTATTCTCCAAATTTTATTGATTATATCGTAAAATTTAACATTTTTTCTTTAAATTTTTTTTAATCATTACGCTATAATTTTTTTTACTGAGTTATGACAATTTGAAGTGAATAGTGGATTTTCTGGTCTTTTCTCTGAAAATCTGTATTCTATCGCCGATATTCGCATCTTTTGATTTTTTATGAAAACTGCTCCGTTGGCAAAATGGTGCAAACGACAAACTGCAATGTTCATACGGGAGTGACAAACAGCGAGGTACTTATCTCCGCTGTGACACACACACACTCACAAACATTAAAGCACGCGCCTGATATCTCACTATAGTAGGAAAATCATTTATACGTTCTGCTGCAGAAAACGTTCCTGAATGTGAAATACATTCCCTAGCATATGCAAGTTCTTCTACTGCCCAAAGACGTGACTCAACTGCGGGCTGATTTTGTAACTCTTAACGACAGTTTTGTTATCGTTATATTGTTTTTGCGCTGCTTTTTTACCATGTATAATATTTGCGCAACAACAATTTAACGATAACGAAACTGTCGTTAAGAGTTACAGAATCAGCTTGCTAGACATGTAGTTGTCGACAGCTATTATGTTTGCCGCGATTTGAATGGAAAGCAAAGGAAAACAAGGAAGCATTGCACTTGCAATAAAAATAAAGGAGTGTGCGATGAACATCCCATAAGCAAGTTAACGTGCTATTACTCTATCCAAGTTTCCTCATAATCATCCTAAACATTGTACTATATTTTAATAGTGTAAAAGAATAAAAATAAAATACGAACACATAAATAAACACAAATATAATTTGTTTTTACATTATATCCAATTTTATACAAACCATGTGAAGGTACCTTCGTCATTATAATTAGGGTGTTAAACAACTTTTGTTTTTTCGTCTTTTCCATTTTTCTCCATTAAGTCAATCTGTCTAAAAATAATGCTAAAATAATCTATTTATCGATCGATGAGTTCTTATGGGGTTTTAGTCTCCTGATGCAACTAGAACATAAAAAATTTTGGTAATTGTGTACATCGAGGGGACCACCTTGGACCTTGATATTTTAATATGTTGTCAAGGTCACCCTCCTGAGTGACCTTCAGAAGGTTTCAGCCCGCGCTCGTTCTTTATTCAAAAGTTATTGACAAAAAAATTTGAGAAATGTAGCAGTTATTTTGAGTATTAAAAAGCATAAATGACTAATATATATGTCGAAATAGTTCACGCATATACTTTCCATGCGAAACGAGGTGCCACATGGGTTCGTGGGCGTGCTTTACAAGTTCGTTTAAGTAGAGGTGGTATTAAACAAGATAAGTTGGTCGATCATCTATGTGAATATTTGTGGCAATATACGATAAAAAGAATTGTGTATACAGGAAATTAATAGAAAATATACAATAACAAATTAATAGACGGCGATACGAGTCAGGCGCGGTACGTGGTGCACAAGTAAAGAAATTAATAGTTACAGAAGTAACTAATTACAATGTATATATATATATATATATATATATATATATATATATATACACATATATTCCAACTTAATAAACTGCGCACCGATTATTTGTCGGACTTGAAACACAGCTATCGTTCAAACATTAATACCCTTCCCTCCCCGGAATTGAATCTACACGATTTAATTATTTAAAAAACTGTAAAGAAATTATTGCAAAAAATAATAATGTGTTAATATTTATCGCAATAACCGGTTAATAAGTTTAACAAACGCATGTTTCAGACTGCATAAATTCAAATATATCATTAGACTTGCAATAATTTCTTTACAGTTTTTTAAATAATTAAATTGTGTAGATTTAATATCGGGGAGGGAAGGGTATTAATGTTCCAACGATAGCTGTGTTTCAAGTCCGACAAATAAATCGGCGCGCAGTTTATTGAGTTGAAATATGTATATATATATATATATACATTGTAATTCGTTACTTCTGTAACTATTAATTTCTTTACTTGCGCACCACGTACTGCGCCTGACTCGTATCGCCGTCTATTAATTTGTTGACATTTTTACGTCAACGAGTCTAATGATATATTAGAATATATAATGTTTCATTATGTACATATAGATTAATGATGACAGCTTTGCGCCGACAGAAATGATTGATTGTGCTGAAAAGCACGATTTCAGATCGCAAAATACATGCCCTAATTCGCATGTGAATTTGAAAGCCGTTACTTAATCTGAAATTGATAGAAAGAATCAAGTGATTCTAATGATAATAAAAATATAAACCTTTTGATGGTACTGTTTCTGATATAAGTCGGCTACCAAAATAAAATTTAGAAACTAAAAAACCTTGTCAAAAAAGTCAGAAATTACATCATTTCCTTCTTTATAAATAAGTTACCAAATAAAAGAAAGTAAAGCAAAAAAATAAAAAAAGGCAGCAGAGAAAGATATTTCCTCGATGGAAGAAAGAAACATTGATAAAATGTCTTTGACATCTTCAAATAAAATTGTTTGTCCAAGGTGCAATAAAAATTTTGAAAATGACTATACATTTTGTGGAATTTGCATTCAAAGCTGTCATGTGGCTTATTCCGGTTATGAAAGAGTTACTGTTAAATCCTTTATTGTGTACTACGTAACATCATGAGTACTGTTAGACTGTTTATCGGATAAATGTATGCATTTACAGATTTGTATACTTTTCTTAATACAAATTGTTTTATATTAGTATATAAAATTATTTATTATTATTATCTCTGAAAGTTACTTGACTTGCTTATATGTAAAAGAATTATGTTTCGTTTTTAAATAAATGTTTGTTACAGGCACAAGTTTATTGAGTGCGTATTCGTATGCGTATCTTTAATCTAAACAATTTTAAAAGCGAAATTTATATACGTTTGTTTGAGGGATCACCTCTAATATATATTACATTTCGGTAACATTATTTACATATAGAGATATAGTGTCACAGATAGAAGTTTCTGTTATCCGTAAATAATCAATATTGTTTTCATTAAATAGTCCATTGTTCCCAACAGTTATTTGTCGTGCAGATGCGGGTTATTTTATTGGGCTTTCTCCATACGGAAGATTGGGACTGTGTGGCTCCAGGGATATGTTGCTCATGTGCTATTTTTTAGTATATTTATATTGAAAGGAACAATGTACGGAAACTCGCGTAATGCTTTTCTTTTTTAGAATTTAGAAGAACTATTTCTCTATTTCTTTACCACTGTTCTTCTCGAGGTAAATACTAAAAAATAGCGCATAAGCAACATACCCCTGGAGCCATATATATATAGCCTCGGTCTTCCTTACTTGAGATAATTACATATCGGAAAAATATACTACTAAACATTATTAAAAATTAAATAAAGTATCAGTTGATTGCGTTATAAGAAAAAACTAATAAAGTAAATTTCTTTTACATTTTATTTAATAATGGAACCATTCAAAATTTTATTGCATTTACAAACAGAAAACTTTTTATAATTACATAAAGTTTGAATAATAAAAATGTTTTATTGTACGCAACGTTTTCAACATTCTGCAATTTTTACAATGTAGAATTCCGATTTCTCACTTAAATAATAATATTCTCCCTTCACAGAATTACTAATACTTCAACACAGATTACCTAAAATGCGAGATCAAAATAGTCCCAATATTTATTTCAAACAACTTCACTGTCCCCTTTTCATTCTCTCGCTTCCAAATTAAAACTAATTTTATTTTATCGTCATTAATTCATACTCTTAATTCTCCCTCGTAGAATAGAGAACAGTAAAATAGGATATTGAAGTACTCATCAGCTGTAATAAAATATATCTTTGCCTTATTTTTTAATAAGTAATATTAAAAATATAATAGAACTTTAACCAAACATTTGGGGACAATACGTTTAGATAATCGATTTTTTTTATCATCATGTATATGATGATCAAATTACGACGTTTTGAAGTAAAAGTTAATTATTAATTTTATAATATTATTGACATGATAAAACAAAAAATACAATAGTAATTTTGTAATTTCCTTTATCTTTTATTCTATTTTCTAGCTGTACTGAGCTGTTAGTTAACATTTTATAAATAATAATTATTATAGTGAAAATATACGTTTTTGTATGATTTATGTGATGTAAAGCGTGATTCGGCTAAAATAGCAATAGAATATTTTAAACCGTAGTGGTCACACTGGGTCCAGTGGACCCCCAGGCTATTTTTTTCTTAAACGTATTTTGAGAGTAAAACGCAGGAAGTTTTTTTGCTCTATTTCAAAAATTGAAATTTTGATGAATATTTTTGTGAAAAAAGTTAAATTTCTCGAAAAAAAATTTTCTCGCGTTTTTTTAACATAAAATTTAAAAAAAGAGAAAAAAATTATTGGATTATAAAGAGAAAGTCTTAAACTAAATTCCAGTTCAAAATTTGAATCGATACATAAAAAAAAACGCAAATGGCAACTGTTTTTCTGCGTGGAATCCATTGGACCCAGTGTGACCACTACGTTATTTTTAAGAGGTGTGACCACTACGGGTTAAAATGATGATTGTTAATGTTATTATCGATTAAATAATATTCTCAGAGATAATAGAAAAACTTACTATAAAATACAACATATGATACATGTTTCTTACCATAGCCGCACTTTCTAGAGACGCCACAAATATTCCACCGAGATTTATATAAAAAGGTTTTGTGCCTTTTTGCAGTAGAAACAATATTATTTTCTGTATATGTAACGGAGCTGTGTACCACTGAACGTTGTATCTACAAAATAATAACAATTGCTAGTTCTATAATGAGACACAAATATTTGGTAATAATAAATGTATTTGTTCCACGAATCGTATTAATACTTTTACTGTAATATTTTTTATAATTTAGATTTTTATTACAAAACGAGTACTCTTGTATGACAAAATGATGGAAATATTTCTTACACTGTGGCAAATAGATATTCGTTGTGATCCGTAATTTCTTGCGCAGTATGGTTGGCTAAGAACAAGTACACGTAGAGGATGTTTATTATTATAAAAGGTATAAGAAGTTTATCAATTTCATCACTATATGACGCAAGCTAAAAAATGTGATACGTCCATTAAGCATCTGCTATCGACTTCTTACGCACTATCAAATCATATTGTGTTCTATATATATTGCATGATAAAATTTCAATAGATTATGATATGTCATCGGATCAGAATATTGAATTATTAAAAATAATTGAGAATTAAAAGTTTTAATATTAAGTTTTTATTTAGTTATTGCTAATTTATTTAATTAGCTTATACATCATATAATCAGCAATTACAGTATCTTAAAAATTAGGTAACCATTATTTTTATGAATTATCGTTTTCAATAAATATATTATAGATAGAAAAGCGTTTAGCCACTTCTTTTTATTTTCTTGACTATTTCATAAAATTCTAATATCATGAAATTACGATTAAATATTTTACCCGAAAAAGATTAAGGCTAAGACAAGTCACGCCGATTGCTATCAAGAAGAAGAATGATCCCTCAAAATTTGATATTAAAAAATCCGTGAACCTTCAAGTACAAGAAAATTCGTGTAATTATATTAGTATTTAATGCTCTTTATTAAATATATACTAACTCCATAGCCTTGCGATGAATATCTACGGCATAAGTAATCTCCTTATAAACCATGTCCTCACTCTTTAGGATGTCTTTTTGTAAAATATTGATTGCTTGTTCGATTCGATAACTGTAAAAAAATAATTTTACTCCTTCAATTAATTTTATTTTGTTTTGAGATAACACACAAATATTGTTTTCGATTATATTCTAGCATTCATTTACTCACCTGGCGATACCAAATATTCCGCAGATATGTTGAAGATATGCAACGAGCATAGTTCCTGTCGCCATCATTGAGACAGCCCCTATGTAAATGGTTGCTAATACATGCAACGTGATTAAGTAGAAATATTTTTCTTGATCAATAAAGTATTCTGTCATGAAATACTCTGAAGGATTTAATCGAGACTCGTTTTTAGGCAGACCAATGTGTTGAATGTACGTCCAAATATGCATAGCAGTAAATGTAGCTGTGCCATATGTACCAATCACTGAAAGAAATTTTGTAAAATTAAACATACACACACACACACAACTCACATACAGCGCGTGCGTGCGTGCGTGCGTGCGTGCGTGTGTGTGTGTGTGTATGTGTATGTATCAAACATTCAGTTGCCTTTTAATTTTTTATATTGAGGATAGGCAGAATCTTGTTTAGTCTTAAAAAAAAAAGTGTTTATGATTATGTTTAATCTAATTTTTAAACATACAGAAGACTCGACTATCATGTCTTACGTATAATTGCAGTTGTGTAACGTTTCGCCTTGTTTCCGTATTTTTTCAGAATAGCGATTTCTTTCTCATCTCTTAGCTCGTTACATACATCTTGAAGCCGATCCAGCGAACTCTTTATCTGTCAATAATATTATGCCAATTTTTTTTTCTTTTTTTTTTGTAAAGGAGGGTGACTCTGGGCCCTTTTCTAGACAAATAAAATAAGGTTTATTCAAAAGTTTATGTTAGAAGATTAACGTAACCAGTAGCTTAAATTTGCAGCTAATGCAGGAGAGGAACATTAGAATATAGCTTGAGTATAGGACACTATTTTCGTACCCATCACTCAAATTACTACTTTTTACGTTTGCAGTCATGTCATCCAAGAAGCTTGTTGGGAGTGAAATAAGCAAAAAATGTCTACCATATTCCGAACACCATGATACTGTTATAACGTGGACGCAATAATCCACTGTGCGAAGACTATTCTTACAATGACAGTAGTATTCTATTATGGCATCTGAGGCTTTATTCGGTTTTTATCCGATCAAGATATAAACCAAGTACTTTGTACTTCTATAATTACGTGTCGAATTTGAACGGGATCATTATCTCCTGTCAGTAGATTATATTTTTAAATGCGCGCGCGCGTTTAACATAAATACACACACTTATAGAGTTTTCTACTGAGAAAACTAGTGCAACACTGGTGCACACTAAGTGTAATTTTATTGCTCTAATGTGAAAATTAGTTTACATATTTTCAGTGTGTAATGTTCTATTGACAAAAATTTGTCAAGTTAAACGTGGTGGAACATTAAACACTGAAAATATGTGTGCATTAGCGTGCACGAGTGTTACACTAGTTTTCCCAGTAGAAAACGCTATTAGTTTTAGTTTATACGTGCAGTCTGCTCTTACGTGTTCAGCACAATATCCTGTTTCAAGTTGAACATGCACGGACAGCTGAGTACATGTATCACACGCTCGTTTTATTTCCCCTTCAAGTATGGCTCCAAAGGAGGACATTACTACAGAGGATTCGTCACAAAAATCCGAAATATCTTTCTGTCTTTCTTTGACATGACTGCAAAATAATATAAGACATCCAAGAACTTAGCCGAATCAAGACAAGCATGCAACAAGCACCATTATGCAGTTGATAGAATTCAATGGAGGCCTTACTGGGATCTATATCTATAGGATAATATAAAAGAAATATTGTAAATCAAATTGAAAACGATGCAAAGATCGTGTTTCCTAACAAATCTAATAGGGCCTCTTTTACATATTCTGCAGAAAAACTCGCATAGCATTGGATCAGGACTTTATGACAAATAATATTTGAACCGTAAAGAAAAGGGCTCAGGAATCACCAAAAATGGTCATGCTTCTTTCAAAATGCTTATAGTCAAACTTCTGCATTCTTGATTAGGACAGAATTATTTATGTTATTTTTTTAAATACTCTTTACATTATAATTATAATAGAAGTAGAGTCCTTCAAATCATGAAAAACTGAAAAAAAATTAAGAATAACTGGATAAATTTAATCCTAATAGGTAAGGAATATAAAAATCCGACAGTTTTACATTCGAAAATTCTGTTTATCACTAATGCATATGTGATTGATAACACTCTTACAATATCGGCGTTAATCCAAAACGAATTATATTTGATCACATAGCATGTAAAGAAAAATGTGGTAGAAATAATTTTGAGAACATGTTCTGGAGTACATTTTGACGTCAAGAATGTGGTAAACTGCAAGAAATAATTTTTAGTAATTAAATCAGCCACATCAAAAAAGCAACAGTAGATTATCTGATTAGCAAACTGTAATTTCTTTATTCTCCGTTACTCTGTATACTAGGTACAATAAATTAGTAAAAACAGCAAGTAATTAATATTCGGATATAATTGTATCACAATAATATTATTTTAATAAAATAAAATATTATTTAATATAATTTGAAATTTGATTGACGTAATTAAAATAAGGCTTTGTTATATTATACAATATTTGGTGGTTTATTTCATAATAATAATATTAAAATCTTAACATACTTGAAATATAATGAAAGTTATCAGAATGCCAAGAAGTAAAATGAACTGAAGTTCAACGACTCGCGATCGTTGGTAAGGCCACAAACCAACGGCAAGCAGCAGGATTCGATTGACGTTAAAATGTTGAGTTTCGAGACAAATCATCTCTTCGTGAGCACAGAGATGTATTTGACGGAAAAGCAGTGGATGGAAATTTATATATCTCTCCTCTTTTCTCTTGATTGATGGTATATTTGTCTAAGCAATGTTAAGTATTAGTATATCAGCTTCAAAATAGTAAATTATGTTAATGTTAGTATATCTTAATGTTAAGTTTTTCCTTAACTTCTCACCTGGATATCTCAGTGTTTATTATTAATATACACGCAGAAAACTAACGAATTAATATAACAAAGTGTAAATAAGAGCTAAGTATATAAATAGCAGTACTAAAAATTGTAATTCAGATTATAACATTAATACTATATGTTATGTACTTGGTTAATTGCATGGCATTGATCTTACGTCTATTTTTGATGAACGAAGTTAATTTTAGACATCTAAGTTTCCAAAATCTACATACCTATATACGTTGATTTGTTATGTACTTGGTGTATTTTTTTTTGTAAAGACTTTTTGTTAGGATTTTACTACTTTTTGTAAAAATTAATAATATACAAATTTTGTATTATTTTATATACTTGGCATATGTTTTTTTTTTACATTAGTAATGTCCTTTTATTTGAGATTGGAATTTTATTGTTTTTTGTGGAAATTATTTATGTTTTGTAATGTTATAGAAATTAATATTAAATCTTATTACACTTTTTCAGCAAAGAAGATGTATGCGTTTTTGATAGTTTTCTTTCGAAGACGAAGTGTGTTTCACGAATGCTCGTACTTGAATAAAGTTTTAAAACTGAAAAGGAGGAAATGCGCCTGCGTAGCTTTTCTAGATATAGTTCAGTTTTTCATGGGAAAGACACATCCGTCAAATTACTTTAAACTACAAATCGATCACATAAATTATGTTATAAAGAATGGTACGCATCTTACTCAGAATTTTGTTGAATCGAATGTGTTCCGATCTCACGGTGGACTTGCTCAACTGTGCATTACAGTCAATTACGGAATTTACGTTGAAATTTACGTAAGAAAAAAACGATATGGAATAATTTAACCGATTAGTGAAAAAAGGAGGGGATGAGCACACCGTCGGTCGTCGATGTCTTCGCAGTAATGTTTTGGAGCGCATAGGGAGATGATCCGTCTGGAAGTTCAGTATTTCGGTCTCAATAAAATCCTATTGCTAGCTATCGGTTTGTGGCCTCATCAACAATCCAAACTCACTCGATTTCAGTTCATTTTCCTCTCCAGTATTCTGACAACGAGTATTATATTTCAGGTAAGAGAACAATATATTGACATTGTACTCATAATATCAATTGATCTCAACCGCATTACAAATTCAAGTGTGTTATTTTTACAGAAAATATGTTATTTTTACACGCATAAAAATAACACGTCTAGAAATAACATTTGATTGAAGCTTTTCTTACATGTTTCTTTATGTGTTAAATTACGTTATTTAACATGTTTAATCGTATTAAATTAAAAGTTAATACACTCAATCGTGTTAAAATGACGTGATTTAAAACAAGAAATGTATAAGAAGAGAAGATTTGCAGCACAATTGATTTCAATCTATACTGTTCAGTTCAACTTTTTATATTAAATACATTGTAATTACTTAGAGTACATACTTAGAGTTATATTTATAAATAAAATTAAATAACAAATAACAATGGAATTTCGCTCGACAAAGCAACAGCTAAGTAGTTTGAAACGGCCAAAATTCGAGCAATTAACAGATGTTAAAAAAATATATTTAATACTTCAATAACGATATACAGTAGTGTTTTGAGCCTTACTTGGCCTTTTGCAGAACAATAAAAACGTATAAAGAATAACGCATTACAATATCTCGACTCATTTTACAAACAAAGAATCAGATTCGATCCAACGCTACAATTTACATTAATCAACGCTACAATTTACATTAATCTCTCTCGTGTATAAGAACGATTAGTCATATAGTGAAGTCGGAAGAAAATAGTGTCAGGTATTCGTCAAATTACAAGCAGAATTGGTCGTTTCCCTCGTTACATGACATATGTGTGTCCATAAAACCCATGCAATCGTAAGACCTTTGTCACCAGGCCGTCTTAGTGGCAACTACACGGAAAGTTAGAAATTCCGTAAGACAAACATGAATTTAAGTATTAAGTTTAGACTCATAAACGGACTCACATAAACGATCAGTGCAACAAGAACGAAGGTGAAATCCTTCCATCGTCTTTTAACAGTGTGTGCTCATCGCGAAGAACTACAGACGACCGAGACAATGATCGCGTCACAAGTAGGGCACGGCAAACAATACTGATTGTTATTAACGAGCATTTATGATAACAAGTTTAAAATATCAAAATAGGCATCGTTCAATAATTCCGTATCCTTGTTTAAATTTATACCATTTGGCTTCTCTTTAATGTGTATCATTTCTGCGGTCAATATTTTTTTTGTAATTATGCTCAGTTTCCAAGATGCAAACATTGTCCCAATCAAATGAATGATTAAATTTGGTAATATGTTCTGAGACAACCGAATGTTTAGACTCATCCAATCTAATATTGCCTTTATGTTCCTTTAATCTAGTATGTAATTGCCTCTTAATCTGACCGACATAAGAGGCATCACAATTCTTGTAACAAATCTTGTATATTACGTTATTGTTAGAAAAATGGGCGTTCTTATCTTTCTCGACCTTAATGATGCTATTAAGTTTGCTTAAAATGCGGTATCCCACCGAATTTTCTGATTTATTGACTGCTGAGGTGATGATTTTAGAAATGGATTTTAAATATGGTATAACAATAAAACTTCTTCTTTGTTGTGAACATTCCGAATCTGACTGAAGTTTTCTCAATCTTTTATTAATATATGCAAGAATATTAGATCAATGGGATACCAAGCAATACATTGATAACAAAAATTAAATTTTTGTTGTAAAAACTGGGATGTGCATGACAAAATTAAATAAAATTATTCATTGTGTGCAGGTAACGTCACTTATAACTTTAAGATGTACTCTTGATCTCGTTGCCATCAAGGTTGTGTCTTCCGCATCTTTCTTTACTGTTTACTTGATACACTACAATTCGTTCTGTATTAAATCAAAACTGTAAGTTATGACATAGCGAATATATGACATAGCCGTAAAATAAAGCTTTACAACCAAATAAATATTTATACGCGAAATATATTCTGATGTATACAAAGACAATATAAGAATATGTTGCTGGAATAATAGATAAAAAACTTACTGATGGAACTTCAACATATACATATATGACGAATTAAAGGATGAAAGAAAAATTGCGATCATAAAAAAATATATGGCTACAATGCGAAACATTACACAGCTGTACTTACGGGTAAAGCAATATTTTTTTATGCGATTACGTTTTTTATACCTCTACATCGTTAAAATATTAGTGGAAGAAAATGAGTTTTAATATATTACAAAATTATGCTTGTTCTCATAATTTCTTTGCATATATATATGGGACGTTTCACGTCAACCGGATCACTTGTCTGCCCAAAATTTGAAGCGACCTACAAAGATGTTCGATATAAAATTCATAATTTATTGCATATCTCCGTAGAGTTTGCAACCTACTACCAATACTATCCTTCTCCTCTCACTTTAACTTTTTGGACCAACGGCTTAACGTCTCTTTCCGAAAGACGGAGCCCAGTTTTCTCCGCACAAGAGCAATGGGACAAATCGTTTTCAGCGTAGCCAGAATATTTAAAGTGGTCCGGGGGTAGGTTTTTTTAGTATAAGAGTGTCTTCCGCAGGGTGTATCGGTTCGGTCTTTTATGTATTTTGTGTGTGGAATTTAGTATTTGCTGTGTGCCGAAGGAGAAATGGGACAAATCGTTTTCAGCGTAGCCAGAATATTTAAAGTGGTCGAGTGGTAGGTTTTTTGAGTATAAGGGTGTCTTCCGCAGAGTGTATCGGTTCGGTCTCTTATGTATTTCGTATTTATCACCCAGAAATGTCTTTGTGCCAAAGGAGAAATAGAACAAATCATTTTTTAAAAATCCAGGAACGTTCCAAACTTCAACTAGCTCCCAGATTCAACATCACAAACACTGAAATAGTATATCGTGCACCAAGGGACGAAAGTAGCGTTTTTCAGATGAGTGTGAAGTTTGCCGCTCGAGCCGAAGGCGAGGGCGGCAAATCACACGAGTCTGAAAAAGCTTTCGCCCCGAGGTGCACACGATATTTTTCACAATATCTTTACGGAAAGTTCGACCTCCATGCCTAGAGAGAGGCGAGAGTGGCCATTTCACGCCAGGACGGCATAGCGGGACGAAAGTAACCACTTTCCTCCCTAGGGCGGAAAGTGATCACTTTCGTCCCTAGGGCGGAAAGTGGCCACTTCGTCCCTGTTTAGCGGGACGAAAGTGATCACTTTCCGCCCTAGGTAGGAAAGTGGTTACTTTCGTCTCGCTAATCCTGGCGTGAAATTGGCCACTTTTCATCTTGGATTTCAAAACGGGACACATGACTTTTGAAAGTACTAGTAAAGACTAATTTTTTGAGCTATCGAACGTCTTTGTAGGTCGCTTCAAATTTTGGGCAGACAAGTGATCCGGTTGACGTGAAACGTCCCATATATATTATACATATGTGTAGTTTAAAAAGTATTTATTATACGTATTTAAAGCAATTAGTAGTAAATGTTTATAAGACAAATAAAATGTGTAAATAGCTATTAAATACATATAGCTACCAATTGTGCCGTAGAAATTGATTATAGTCATGGTAAAATAAGATATGTTATATTTTAAAATACCTATACATGTTTATGATATATGACACACATAAAACAATTTTGAAAAACCAAATAGCAAAAATTTAAATAACAATTACGTTTTTTAGCAGTTGGGGTTTGCGGAATACCTTATACTTTTAATTATCGTTCAATGTTTGATGAATATGTTTGACGTTGCTTTATCAGTAAATATATCTCAACCACGTCGAATGCAATTCGTAACGGAATATTTTGTCGATCAAGAAAAATATTTCTTTTAAATCCTATTACATACAAACGTAGCATTTTGCATAGGATCGGCTGCAACAATAGCAACAGGAACAATGCTTCTTGGATATCTTCAGCTTATTTTTGGAATGTTCAAAATTTCTAGGTATGAAATGAATATATAAAATGGCCACAAACATTCGAGTTATGAATAGAACTATTTGCTATTGGACGAAGGTATATATAAAGTTTATACCTTTCAAAAAATGTTCTATTAAAAAACTGTATAATTATTTATAGTTATCGTATCGAACGTGCAGTGAAGATCAATATTTCACAAGATGCCTAAAAAATAGAATTTCCAAATCCGGAAGTTTAAGGTGATCCTAAAGCCGTCTGTAATACCGGTTTTTTTCTTAACGCATATCTTTTTATTGGCTTTATGGATTTAAAAATTCTTCTCCAAAGTTAAAGTACGCATCAAAATCTAGGTCATGGTGGTTGAATTTATATCAAAAACGAAAAAAAATTAATATTTTTTGGTATACGTGACGACAATATTTGCTTTGTACAAAAATTTCACAATATATATCCACAAAATTAGACCGGCATGACCTAGGGACAACATGTAAGAACATCGTGCATGTAAGAACATGTAAGAAGAATATCGTGCAATTGGAACTAAAAATAAAAGCCTACAAAAAAAGATCAATTGTAATGAATGCAATATAACCTATAACCATGTCTATCCTTGTCTATTATCATTGTCTATTGTGACCGGACGGAGGGTTGTTACCGACACACTCTGTATTAGATTCGTTTATCATCGGTCGCCACTCGATTTTATTCACGAGAAATCGAGAAAGAGATAATTATCTTTCACTGACCCTTCGCTGGACCTCGTTACTTCCCTCCTTTCCTGCTTCAAGCCCGCCCGCTGGGACTCTGGATCATCGCTGGACCTCGCTTTGTGGATCGTCTCTGGGACTGCAGCAGTGCACCGCTGGATTCGTCGCCCCTCTGGACCTTCGCTGGACCGCCGCTGGATCGCCCGTCGCTGGGTCGGGTAACACCGACAGGTAGGAATTACGGGAACAGGTAAGTCTTTCGCGCGAGAAATTGTGTAAATAATTTTGATTGGAATTGATGGTTTGTAATTAGACAATTTATTCTGCCCGGTTTCTTTACAGGTGCTACGATCGGTTTCTCCCGTACTTGGAGTTTTTCCGCCCGCGTACAAACGTAAGTATAATTCGTTCGCGTGTCGCGAATAGTGAATTGACCGTACAACTATCTTCGTTGACCGTACTTGCTGATAACGCGAAGCGGAGTCCTCTTATCCTCCGGATTTGCTGCCCTTTTATAATCGAGCTTGTTTCCCACTCTTGCCCTGGTACGCCTAATTCACGCGCCCGCTGTATGGTGGGCCCTTTTGTTCGCTCGTCAGTTCTGACATTTGCTTCCGCTTTCGCTTCCGCGTTCCCTGATAATTGTTCACATATGCTCGCTCGCAGACAATACATTCAATGGATAAATTCCTCAGTTTTTTGGTGTTTTCGCCGTTTGCGAATTCGCATAGAACCACGTACGATTTCTCGAATAATCTCATCTTGCTGCTTTCACGTCTGTTCGATTCGCTTTTACCCGAAGTTTCGTTTCCTCTTTAATTATGATGGTTAGCCTAGCCTATTTAAACATTCTTTCGTCGTTTTGAACATTGTTTCATTGTGGAAACGGAACTTCGCGTTTACATTATTGGAGCTTTCGTCAGCATCGCATGGTGATGTTTTGGGGACGCCATCCGCGCACCTGGGTCGTCTAGGATTGTTCGCGACTTCCGGTTCGCGTTTTGCCGTTCCGCTTATTGTACGTCGACGGGCCTTCTATACCGTCATTTTCCTGACTTATTGAACCACTCTTTATTGTGACCTCTCGCGAAAATTGCCCGGTTCGAGTTCTCGCGACCCGATGATCGGATAGCATCGCGGATGGTACCGCTGTACCTTTCGAGTCTCCCTGAACCCCAATCAATCGTCCCTTCTCGCGGCGGGGTTTGGGTTCGCGATTTCGCGATCCAGCGACTCCATCGCCCTGGAGTTTGTATCGTTGCTCTCACGGGACTCGCACGCGCACCATCCTGTCGAAAACTCGTTTGATACGTTTCAGGTTCGAATTATTTACATCTGCTAATTAACCGTGCCATTATGTAGGACGTCACCCCTTTTTTGTTGTCCTTTACGCTGTGGACTGTGTCTCGGTCCGCCCGTGTCGGTCGTTTGCGTTGCTGCGATCCGGACGATCAATCGAGTTTACGACTTTCGGAACACCCTTTACATCGTTTTCGTCTCATAAATCGGGCGCCGCCGAATCGACAACTTTGCGCGCCGCGTCTACTTTATTCCGCCGTAATCACGTGTCCCACTCGCAGAGAGTGCGGTACTGTTTCTGATATAAGTCGGCTACCAAAATAAAATTTGGAAACTAAGAAACGTCGTCGAAGAAGTCAGAAATTATAAGTCACTTCCCCCTTTAAAAATAAGTTACCAAATAAAAGAAAGTAAAGCAAGAAAATGGAAAAAGGCAGCAGAGAAAAAAATAAAAGAAAGTAAAGCAAGAAAATGGAAAAAGGCAACAGAGACAAGAAAGAGTATACTTCCTCGACAGAAGAAAGAAACATTGATAAAATGTCTTTGACATCTTCAAATAAAATTCTTTGTCCAGGATGCAATAAAAATTTTGAAAATGACCATATTTTGTGAAATTTGTATTCGATGGTGTCATGAGGCTTATTCCGGTTATGAAAGAGTTACTGTTAAATTAAATTCTTTATTGTGTATTTACCTAACATCATGAGTACTGTTAGACACTTTATAAATTAACGGATAAATCATAGATATATAAGTCTATGGGATAAATGTATGCATTTACAGATTTGTATACTTTTCTCAATACAAATTGTTTTATATTAGATTTAGATAAAATTATTTATTATCATTATCTTTGCAAGTTACTTGACTTATATGTAAAAGAATTATTTTTTCTTTAAATAAATGTTTGTTACAGGCAAAAGTTTATTGAGTGCGTTTCTGTTGTCGGTAAATAATCAATATTGTTTTCATTAAATAGTCCATTGTTTTCAACAGTTATTTGTCGTGCAGATGCGGGTTATTTCATTGGGCTCCTTCCATACCGGGGCTATATGGCTCCAGGGATATGTTGCTCATGTGCTATTTTTTAATATTTATATTGAGAAGGACAATGGACGGAAACTCGCGTAATGTTTTTTTTTTTAGAATTTAGAAGAACTATTTCTCTATTTTTTATACACTGTTCCTCTCGAGATAAATACTAAAAAATAGCACATAAACAACATACCCCTGGACTCATATAGCCTCGGTTTTCCTTACTTGAGATAATTACATATCGGAAATATATACAACTAAATATCATTAAAAATTAAATAAACTAAATCAGTTAATTGCGTTATAAGAAAGCAATCATAAAGAAAATTTTTTTTGCATTTTATTTAACAATGGAACCATTCAAAATTTTATTGCATTTACAAAAAGAAAACTTTTTATACTTACATAAAATCTGAATAATACAAATTTTTTATTGTACGCAACGTTTTAAACATTATTCTGCAGTTTTTACAATGTAGAATCCCGAAAAACTAATTTTATTTTATCGTTATTAATTTATACTCTTAGATCTCCCTCGTAGAACAGAGAACAGTAAAATAGTATATCGAAGTATTAAACATCTGTAATAAAATATTTCTTTTGCTTTATTTTGTAAAATATTAAGTAATATTAAAAATTTAATAGAACTTTTTTTAACCAAACATTTGGGGACAATAAGTTTTATAGATAATCGATTTTTTTTAATAATCCAACTACGACGTTTTGAAGTAAAAGTTAATTATTATTAATTTCGTAATATTATTGACTATGAGAGAGAGATAAAACAAAAAATATAATAGTATAAATTTTATAATTTTTTTTATCTTTTATTCTATTTTCTAGCTGTACTGAGCTGTTAGTTAACATTTTGTAAATAATAATTATTATAGTGAATACGTTTTTGTATGATTTATGTGATGTAAAGCGTGATTCGACTGAAATAGCAATAGAATATTTTAAAATTATTGTTAATGTTATTAGATTAAACAATATTCTCAGAGATAATACATAGAAGAACTTACTATAAACTACAACATATGATACATGTTTCTTACCGTAGCCGCACTTTCTAAGGACGCCACAAATATTCCACCGAGATTTATATGAAAAGGTTTAGTGCCTCTTTGCAGTAAAAACAATATTATTTTCTGTATATGTAATGGAGCCGTGTACCACTGAACGTTGTATCTACAAAATAATAATTGCTAGTTTTAATAAGAGAAAAATATTTGGTAATAATAAATATATTTGTTCTACGAATCGTATTAGTGCTTTTACTGTAATATCTTTTTATAATTTAGATTTCTATTACAAAACGAATACTCTTGTATGACAAAATGATGGAAATATTTCTTACACTGTAGCAAATACACATTCGTTGTGATCCGTAATATCTTGCGCAGTATAGTTGGCTAAAAACAAGTACGCGTAGAGGATGTTTATCATTATAAAAGAACCAACAAGTTTTCCAATTTCATCATTATATGACGCAAGCTAAAAAATGTAATACGTCTGTTAAGTATTGTATCAACTTCTTACGCACGATCGAATCATATTGGGTTCTGTATATATTGCATGATAAAATTTCAATAGATTATATGTCATCGGATCAGAATATTGAATTATTGAGAATAATTGAGAATTAAGAGTTTTAATATTAAGTTTTTATTTAGTTATTGCTAATTTAATTACTTAGCTTATACATATAATTAGCAATTACAGTATCTTAAAAATTAGGTAACCATTATTTTCATGAATTATCGTTTTTAATAAATATATTATAGATAAAAAAGCGTTTAGCTACTTCTTTTTATTTTTTTGACTATTTCATAAAATTCTAATATCATAAAATTACAATTAAATATTTTACCCGAAAAAGATGAAGGCTAAGACAAGTCACTATGATTGCTATCATGAAGGAGAATGATCCTTCAAAATTTGATATTAAAAAGTCCGTGAACCTTTAAGTACAAGAAAATTTGTGTAATTATATTAGTATTTAATGCTCCTTATTAAATACTAGCTGGTTACCCGGGTTTCGCCCCGGAAGACATATGTAATAAGACACGCCAATAGTCTCTCTCTCTCCCTCTCTGGAAAATTTCGTAACCAATTTCCAAAAAGATACCGGTTCCCAAAAAGAACGGTAACGAAAAACTATACAGTTTATAGCATTCCCCGGGAAATTCTACCCCTGTTTTACATTCAATTCTTTAAAATTCGATAAATTATTTCCCGAAAAATTCGTCAAACTTCTGATATTGTTTCCAAAAATATCGGTAACGAAAAATTATATACTTTATAGCACTCCCCAGAAAATTCAACCCAGAAAAATTGGTTTCCAGAAAATTGGTAACAAAAAACTATCGACTTTATGGCACTTCCCGGGAAATTCTACCCCTATTTCATGTACCCTTGGTAAAAATTCGGTCCACTAACGAATGAGTAGTTCGCGGACAGACAGACAACCAAACAGTCGGGTTTTATATAATAGTATGATGATATACCAACTCTGTAGCCTTGCGATGAATATCTACGGCATAAGTAATCTTCTTATAAACCATGTTCTCACTCTTTAGGATATCTTTTTGTAAAACATTGACTGCCTGTTCGATTCGATAACTGTAAACAAATCATTTCATTCCTTCAATTAATTTTATTTTGTTTTGAGATAACAAACAAATATTGTTTACGATTATATTCTAGCATTCATTTACTCACCTGGCGATACTAAACATTCCGCAGATATGTTGAAGATATGCAATGAGCATAGTTCCTGTCGCTATCAGTGAGACAGCCCCTATGTAAATAGCTGCTAGTACATGCAGCGTGATTAAGTAGGAATATTTTTCTTGATCAATAAAGTATTCTGTCATAACATACACTGAAGGATTTAGTCGAGACTCGTTTTTAGGCAGACCAATGTATTGAATGTACGTCCAGATATACATAGCAGTTACTGTACCTACGCAATATATACCTAGCACTGAAAGAAATTTTGTAAAATTAGAAAGCACACACACACACACACACACACACACATATATATATATATATTTATATATCAAACATTCAGTCGTCTTTTAATTTTTTGTATTGAGGCTAGACAGAATCTTGTTTTGTCTTGAAAAAAATGTGTTTATGATTATGTTTAATCTAATTTTTAAACATACAGAAGACTCGACATCATGTCTTACGTATAATTGCAGTTGTGTAACGTTTTGCCTTGCTCCCATATTTTTTTAGAATAGCGATTTCATTCTCATCTCTTAGCTCGTTACATACATCTTGAAGCCGATCCAGCGAAATCCTTATCTGTCAATAATATTATCCCATTTTTTTTTGTAAAGGAGGTTGACTATTCTAAGCCCTTTTCTACGCAAATAAAATAAGGTTTATTCAGAAGCTTATGTTAGAATATTAACGTAACCAGTAGCATAAGGTTTGCAGCTAATGCAGGAGAGGAATATAGCTTGAGTACAGGACACTATTTTCGTACCCATCACTCAAATCACCACTTTCTACGTTTGCAGTCATGTCATCCAAGAAGCTTGCTGGGAGCGAAATAAGCAAGGAATGTCTACCATATTCCGAACACCATGATATTGTTATAACATGGATATAACGCAATAATCCACTGTGCGAAGACTATTCTTACAATGACAGTAGTATCCTTTTATGGCATCTGCGGCTTCATTCGGTTCTTATATCCGATTAAGATATAAAGTACTTTGTACTTCCATAATAACGTGTCAAATTTGAACGGGATCATTATCTCCTGTCAGTAGGTTATATTTTTAAATGCGCGTGCGCGTTCAACATAAATGCACACTTATAGCATTTTCTACTGGAAAAACTAGTGCAACTGTACACACTGATTGTGAATGTAATTTTATTGTTTTAATGTGAAAATTAGTTTACATATTTTCAGTGTTTAATGTACTATTGACAGAAATTTGTCAAGTTAAACACAGTAGAACATTAAACACTGAAAATATGTGTGCATCAGCGTGCACCAGTGTGCACGAGTGTTGCACTAGTTTTTCCAGTAGAAAACGCTATTAGAGTTTGTACATGCCGTTTGCTCGTACGTGTTTAGCACAATTAATATACTGCTTCGAGTTGAATCTGCACGGACAGCTGAGTACATGTATCACACGCTCGTTTTATTTCCCTTCCACGTATGGCTCCAGAAGAGGACATCACTACAGGGGATTTGTCACAAAAAAATCGAAATATCTCTCTGTCTTTTTTTGACATGACGGCGAAATAACATAAAGCATCCAAAAACTTAGCCGAATCAAGACAAGCATGCAACAACCATGCACCATTATGTAGTTGATAGAACTCAATGGAGGCTCTACTGGGATCTAAATCTATAGGATAATATAAAAAGAATATCGTAAATTAAATTGAAAACTAGGCAAAGATCATGTTTCCTAACAAATCTAATAGGGCCTCTCTTGCACATTCTGCAGAAAAACTCGCATAGCATTGAATCAAGACTTTATGACAAATAATATTTGAACCGTATAGAAAAGGGCTCAGAAATCACCAAAAATGGTCATGCTTCTTTCAAAATGCTTATAGTCAAACTTCTGCATTCTTGATTGGGACGGAATTATATCTATGTTATTTCTGTTTAATTTCCTTACATTATAATTATAATACAAATAGAGTTCTTCAAATCATGAAAAACTGAAAGAAAATTAAGAATAAATAGATAAATTTAGTCCTAATAAGTAAGAAATATAAAAATCCGATAGTTTTACATTCAAAAATTCTGTTTATCACTAATGCATATATGATTGTTAACACTCTTACAGTATCGGCGTTAATCCAAAACGAATTATATTTGATCACATAGCATGTAAAGAAAAACGTAGTAGAAATAATCTCGAAAATATGTTCTGGAGTACATTTTGACGTCAAGAATGTGGTAAACTGCAAGAAATGATTTTCAATAAATAAATTAGCCGTAAAAAAAGCAACAGTAGATTAGTCTGATTAGCAAACTGTAATTTTATTATTCTTTGTTACTCTGTATACTATGTACAATAAATTAGTAAACACAGCAGGTAATTAATATTCGGATATGATTGTATCACAATAATATTATTTTAATAAAATAAAATATTATGCAATATAATTTGAAATTTGATAGGTGTAATTAAAATAACGTTTATACAATATTTGGTAGCTTATTTCATAATAATAATATTAAAATCTTAACATACTTGGAATATAATGAAAATTATCAGAGTGCCAAGGAATAAAATTGACTGAAGTTCAACGACTCGCGATCGTTGGTAAGGCCACAAACCAACGGCAAGCAGCAGGATTCGATTGACGTTAAAATGTCTAGTTTTGAGACAAATCATCTCTTCGTAAGCACAGAGATATATTTGACGGAAAAGCAGTGGACGGAAATCTATATATCTCTTCTCTTTTCTCTTGATTGATGGTATATTTGCCTAAGCAATGCTAAGTATTAGTATTTCAGCTTCAAATTAGTAAATTTTGTTAATGTTAGTATATTTAGTAAATCAGATAATGTCGTGGAAAATAATTTTTTTTCTAGCGAAAATAATTTCACTCATATACACTTACCCGCAAAAAATTTGGGCTACTTGAAATTAGCGTTAAAAAGCACCTAATTCAAAGTTACATATTTTTGTGAATAATGATCGCAAAGTGATGTTTTAAAGCTTTTTAAAGCTTTGTAAAGCTTGAGTCCTCAGCTGTCGAATGCTTTGAGACTTGTTTTTTTGCGAAAATTTTACTACAAACGGCGCTAATTTAAATTGGACATTGCAAAATTGAAGAATACACTTCAACTTTTATAGCGTACACGTGGAGAACAAAATTTATTCTCCAAATTTTATTGATTATATCGTAAAATTTAACATTTTCTCTTTAATTTTTTTTTTACTGAGTTATGACAATTTGAAGTGAATAGTAGATTTTCTGGTCTTTTCTCTGAAAATCCGGCTCCGTTGGCAAAATGGTGCAAACGACAAACTGCAATGTTCATACGGGAGTGACAAACAGCGAGATACTTATCTCCGCTGCAGCACTGTGACACACACACACTCACAAACATTAAAGCACGCGCCTGATATCTCACTATAGTAGGAAAATCATTTATACGTTCCGCTGCAAAAAACGTTCCTGAATGTGAAATACATTCCCTAGCATATGCAAGTTCTTCTACTGCCCAAAGACGTGACTCAACTGTGGGCTGATTTTGTAACTTTTAACGACAGTTTCGTTATCGTTATATTGTCGTTGCGCTGCTTTCTTACCATGTATAATATTTGCGCAACAACAATATAACGATAACGAAACTGTTGAGAGTTACAGAATCAGCTTGCTAGACATGTAGTTGTCGACAGCTATTATGTTTGCCGCGATTTGAATAGAAAGCAAAGGAAAACAAGAAAGCATTGCACTTGCAACAATAAAGGAGTGTGCGATGAACATCCCATATCAAGTTAACGTGCTATTACTGTATCCAAGTTTCCTCATAATCATCCTAAACATTGTACTATATTTTGATATTGTAATAGAATAGAAATGAAATATGAACATAAATAAACACAAATATAAATTGTTTCTGCATTATTTCCAATTTTATACAAACCATGTGAAGGTACCTTCGTCATTCTAATTAGAGTGTTAAACAACTTTTGTTCTCCCGTCTTCCCCATTCTTCCCCATTATCGATGAGTTCTTATGGAGTTTGAGCCTCCTGATGCAACTAGAACATAGAAAATTTTTAGTCTAAAAAACGCAAAAGTACCTGGCTATTTCATCACTCAATAGCTTCGTGTCATTAAAAATAAGTATTAATTAATGATGACAACTTTGCGCTGACAAAAATGATTGATTGTGCTAAAAAGCACGATTTCAGATCGCAAAATACATGCCCTAATTCACATGTGAATTTGAAAGCCGTTACTTAATCTGAAACTGATAGAAAGAATCAAGTGATTCTAATGATAATAAAAATATAAACCTGTTTGTTGATGATACTGTTTCTGATATAAGTCGGCTACCAAAATAAAGGAAACTAAAAAACGTTGTCGGAAAGGTCAGAAATTATACGTCATTTCCACCTTTAAAAATAAGTTACCAAATAAAGGAAAGTAAACCAAGAAAATAGAAATAGGCGAAAATGAAATAATTTCTTTTGCAAATTGGTAATTAGTAAAATAGTAGAAAATGTAGAAATAAAATTAAAAAATGGTGCAAGTTAGAAATTTGCACTTGGCTTTCTCATAGAGGAAGTGATGTCTTAAGATGCTAATACGGTCCTCTGATTGGCTACTATTAGCAATTTTTTTAATTCTATTACATTCTTTAGTTTTTTCTAATCCTATTTCATATATAATATATAATTCATTACATAATATAATATATAACTCATATATAATTCTTTAAAATTCGGTCAATTATTTTCCGAAAATTTTGAAAAATTTCGGAACCGGTTTCCAAAAATCGGTAATAAAAAATTACATACTTTATGGCAATTCCCGGAAAGTTCTACCCCTATTTACTATTAGCAATTTTTTTAATTCTATGACATTCTTTAGTTCTTTCTAATCCTATTTCATATATAATTCTTTAAGATTCAGTCAATTATTTTCCGAAAAATTGGAAAAAATTTGGAACCAGTTTCCAAAAGTCGGTAATGACAAATTTTATACTTTATGGCAATTCCCGAAAAGTTCTACCCCTACTTCATATATAATTCTTTAAAATTCTATTATAACGAATAACTTGTACACTTTTTAGGCAAAAATCGGTAACCTCTTCACCGATCATTGCCAAATTCAACACCAACTTACCTATAATAATACTCTATTCATAAAAAAAAATTGAGCTCAATGTCTCAAAATTTGCGGAAATTAAAGTAATCTATAATTCTTTAAAATTTGGTTAATTAGTTTTTGAGTTATAGAAATTTTGTTAAATTTTGCTGTTTTTTTTTTAGATAAAAATCAGTAACCTCTTCATTATTATCAATTTTTATTAATTCCATTATATTCTTCATTTTTTTCCACCTAATTCGTTAAGATTTGGTTGATTTCAAGTTTGAGGTTCAACACCAACTTACCTTTAATGATACTCTACGATTTTTCGACGTTTTCGAACATAAGCAACACATTGACATCGAAAACTCAAAAAACAATTTTTACTTCGGTTTTTTCTACCCCTATTTCATGTATAATTCTTTTAAATTCGGTTGATTAGACTTAGCTTTATATGCGAGCAAAATTATGGACCTTTAATCGCGTATATATAAAGCTGGGTTTAATCAACCAAATCTTAAAAAATTATATATGAAATAGGGGTAGAAAAAACCGAAGTAAAAATTGTTTTTTGAGTTTTTAATGTCAATGTGTTGCTTTGCTTATGTTCGAAAACGTCGAAAAATCGTAGAGTATCATTAAAGGCAGGTTGGTGTTGAACCTCAAACTTGAAATCAACCAAATCTTAACAATCATCTTATCTTATCAAATTTGCGGAAGTTAGAGCAACCATGGACATTTCTAAAAAAATTAAAAAAAAAACCGATCATCGCCAAATTCAATATCAACCTTCCTTGAATGATACTTTATCGATTAAAAAAAAAAAAAACATCCCGATATCACAAAAATTACGGAAGTTAGAGCATATACGGACAACAAAAGCATACATACATACACACATACATACATACACACGGACATTTTTTTTTAGGCAATATTTCGACGTTTTACAACAATCTGAACATATTGGCAGAAAAAACTCAAAAACCAATCTCTTCGTTGGTTTCTTCTACCCTTATTTCATATATAATTTTTTTAAATTTGGTTGACTAAACCCAACTTTATATGCAATCGAAGGTTCCATATATACGAAATTCACGAAAACAAAGTTTTCTCTATGAGGAAGCAAAAGGCAGCAAAAACGAGAAAGAGTAATATACTTCCTTGATGGAAGAAAGAAACATTGATAAAATGTCTTTGACATCTCAAATAAAATTCTTTGTCCAGGATGCAATAAAAATTTTGAAAATGACTATATTTTGTGGAATTCGTATTCGATGGTGTCATGAGGCTTATTTCGGTTATCCTGACATCATGAGTACTTTTAAACACTTTATTGCATAAATGTATGGATTTACAGATTTGTATACTTTTCTTAATACAAATAGTTTTATATTAGTATACAAAATTATTTATTATCATTATCTTTGCAAGTTACTTGACTTGCTTATATGTAAAAGAATTATTTTTTCTTTAAATAAATGTTTGTTACAGGCAAAAGTTTATTGAGTGCGTTTCTGTTGTCGGTAAATAATCAATATTGTTTTCATTAAATAGTCTATTGTTTAAAACAGTTATTTGTCGTGCAGATTGAGTTATTTCATTGGGGCTCTCTCCATACCGGGGCTATATGGCTCCAGGGATATGTTGCTCATGTGCTATTTTTTAGTATTTATATTGAGAGGAACAAAATGGATGGAAACTCGCGTAATGCTTTTTTTTAGAATCTAGAAGAACTATTTCTCTATTTTTTATCAACAGTTCCTCTCGAGATAAATACTAAAAAATAGCACATAAGCAATATACCCCTGGAGCCATATAGCCTCGGTTTCCCTTACTTGAAATAATTACATATCGGAAATATATACTACTAAATATCATTAAAAATTAAATAAAGGAAATCAGTTAATTGCGCTATAAGAAAGCAATCATAAAATTTTTTTTGTATTTTATTTAATAATATAATAGAACCATTCAAAATTTTATTGCATTTACAAAAAGGGAACTTTTTATAATTACATAAAGTCTGAATAATAAAAAATTTTTATTGTACGCAACGTTTTGAACATTATTCTGCAGTTTTTACAATGTAGAATTTCGATTTTTTAATAATAATATTCTCCCTTCGCAGAATTACTAATACTTCAACACATATATTACGTAAAGTGCGAGATCGAAATGGTCTCAATATTTATTTCAATCAACTTCACCATCCCCTTTTCATTCTCTCGCTTCCAAATTGAAACTAATTTTGTTTTATCGTCATAAATTTATACTCTTAGTTCTCCCTCGTAGAACAGAGAACAGTAAAATAGTATATCGAAGTACTAAACAACTGTAATAAAATATATCTTTTTTGCTTTATTCTGTAATAAGTAATATAAAAAAGTATAACAGAACTTTCTTTAACCAAAAATTTGAGGACAATACGTTTAGATAATCGATGTTTTTCCGCTAATTCAACTACAATGTTTTGAAGTAAAAGTTAATTATTAATTTCGTAATATTATTGATCATGAAAGAGAGAGAGATAAAAAAAGAAATACAATAGTAATTTTATAATTTTCTTTATCTCTTATTTTATTTTCTAGCTGTACTGAGCTGTTAGTTAACATTTTGTAAATAATAATTATTATAGTAAAACTATACGTTTTCGTATGATTTATATGATGTAAATCGTGATTCGACTAAAATAGCAAGAGAATATTTTAAAATGATTGTTAATGTTATTATTGATTAAACAATATTCTCAGAGATAATAGAAGAACTTACTATAAACTACAACATATGATACATGTTTCTTACCGTAACCGCACTTTCTAAGGACGCCACAAATATTCCACCGAGATTTATATGAAATGGTTTAGTGCCTCTTTGTAGTAGAAACAATATTATTTTCTGTATATGTAAGGGAGCCGTGTACCACTGAACGTTGTATCTACAAAATAATAACAATAGCTAGTTTTAATAAGACAAAAATATTTGGTAATAATAAATATATTTGTTCCACGAATCGTATTAGTACTTTTACTCTAATATTTTTTTATAATTTAGATTTCTATTACAAAATGAGTACCCTTGTATGACAAAATGATGAAAATATTTCTTACACTGTGGCAAATACATATTCGTTGTGATCCGTAATTTCTTGCGCTATATAGTTGGCTAAGAACAAGTACGTGTAGAGGATGTTTATTATTATAAAAGGTACAAGTTTTTCAATTTCATCACTATATGACGCAAGCTAAAAAATGTGATACGTCCGTTAAGCTTTCAACTTCTTACGCATGATCGAATCATATTGTGTTCTGTATATATTACATGATAAAATTTCAATAGATTATATGTCATCGAATCAGAATATTGAATTATTGGGAATAATTGAGAATTAAGAGTTTTAATATTAAGTTTTTATTTAGTTATTGCTAATTTATTTACTTAGCTTATACATATAATTAGCAATTACAGTATCTTGAAAATTAGATAACCATTATTTTCATGAATTATTGTTTTCAATAAATATATTATAGATAGAAAAATGTTTTGCTACTTCTTTTTATTTTCTTAACTATTTCATAAAATTCTAATGTCATGAAATTAGGATTAAATATACAGAATTTTACCCAAAAAAGATTAAGGCTAATACAAGTCACGCCGATTGCTATCAAGAAGAAGAATGATCCCACAAAATTTGATATTAAAAAGTCCGTGAACCTTCAAGTACAAGGAAATTCGTGTAATTATATGAGTATTCAATGCTCTTTATTAAATATATACCAACTCCATAGCCTTGCGATGTATATCTATGGCATAAGTAAGCTCCTTATAAACCATGTTCTCACTCTTTAGGATATCTTTTTGTAAAATATTGATTGCCTGTTTGATTCGATAACTGTAAAAAAATGATTATATTCCTTCAATTAATTTTATTTTGTTTTGAGATAACAAACAAATATTGTTTACGATTATATTCTAGCATTTATTTACTCACCTGGCGATACTAAACATTCCGCAGATATGTTGAATATATCCAATGAGCATCGTCCCTGTTGCTATCATTAAGGCATTTCCTACGTAAGAAGCTGCTAGTGTATGCAGCGTAATTAAGTAGAAATATTTTTCTTGATCAGTAAAGTACTCTGTCGCAACATACACTGAAGGATTTAGTCGAGAATCGTTCTTAGGCAGAACAATGTGTTGAATGTACGGCAAAATTTGTACAACAGCTAAGTTACATTTGTTCAATATGCCAAGCACTGGGAGAAGTTTTGTAAAATTAATCACACACATATAAATCAAACCGCCTTTTTTTCATTTTTCTCTGTTGAGGTTAGCGAAAATCTTGTTTTGTTTTGAAAAAAATGTATTTGTGATTAATCTAATTTTGGAACAGAGAACTCGACTACCATTATCTTACGTATAAATATGGTTGTGTAACATTTTGCCTTGCTCCCGTATTTTTCTATGATAGCGAT
>NW_020225836.1:0-1287 GCF_003070985.1 Temnothorax curvispinosus
GACGGTAACGTAGCGCGCTCGCCTGCACCGCTCTGCACCGTAGCTCACCGGGTAACGGAACTCATTTCTGCTCTCCATTGTACATGTCCGATGGCAGTCCGCGTCGACTGACAAATCGATGAAATGCGGCAAAAAATCCCTCGGAAGAGTAATCCTCGACACACTCGAGATGGATCGCCTTAGTGGCGAGACAAACGAAGACCGCCACGTAATGTTTGCTACCCCTTTGACCACGGCCGACCACGGGGGTAATAATCATCGGTCCGGCGTAATCTATACCCGTGTGAGAGAAAGGAGAAGAGGGATTGACTCGGGGATTCGGGAGATCACCCATTAATTGCGTCGGCGTTTTCGCGGAGTATCGAAGGCATGTAACACATTTATGAATGTGAGATTTGATCATGCTTTGCGCCGAAATTATCCAATAAGTTTGACGGAGACATCTAAGCGTGAGTTGTGTCCCTCCATGGAGGGAGCGTCGGTGTGCTTGATCGATCAAAAATTCAGAAATATGATGTCGCGGGAGTATGACCGGGTATCGCTCATTGTAACTCAGCGCTGAGTTTTCGAGCCGCCCGCCCAACCGGATTAATAGATCTTTCCCGATAAATGGGTGGAGAGAGCGTAAGGGACTTGTTCGCGATACTGCGGCATGAGCTTTTAAAGCTTTCAAGTCATCCGAAAAACAGGTCGCTTGTACCGATCGAAGCCAAAAGACAGAAGCTTCGTGGATCTCTTCTGCGGTCAAAGGCAACGTGATGATCGCCGAAGAGGCGACTTTATTGCTTCCTCATAAAGGAAGCTTTGTTTTCCTTAAAAAAATTTTTTTTTGTTTTTCTGAATGTGTTCAGAATGTTCTAAAACGTCGAAAAATTGCAATTTGAAAAAATGTTTGTATGTATGTATGTGTGTGTGTATGTGCCAAATTTACCAAAATTTCTATAAGTCCAGAACTAATCAAACAAATCTTAACGAATTATATATGAAATAGGGGTAGAAAAAACTGAAGAATATAATAGAATTAATAAAAATTGCTAATAATCAAGGGGTTCTTTTTTAATAAAATTTTGATTTTTCAGAAATGTTTGTTTATGCTTTAATTTCCACAAATTTGGAGATATCGATCTATTTCTAATTTTATTATATTTTTCAGTTTTTTCTACCCGTATTTCATATATAATTCTTTAAGATTTGGTTGATCAGACTCAGCTTTATACGCGATCAAAGGTCCCTAATTTTTAGAAAAATGTCTGTAATAGCTTTAACTTCTGTAAATTTTAAGATATC
>NW_020225837.1:0-4775 GCF_003070985.1 Temnothorax curvispinosus
CAGCCGAACGCGACCCTGCCGCGATGCTACGTTTGCGATCTCAAACATCCCGCCCGCCTCGTCATGCCTGACGAAACAGGCCGGTATGGTCGATGGCTCGCCCGATGAGGCGCCCGACGTCGCGGTCGAAAATCGATATGTGATCGATTTGCTCGCACGCGATTCTGGCAAGCGAGCGCCGGCGGCGTGGTGCGCCTGCGCAGTGTCACAACGCGCGTCGATCCCGAGCGAGACACATAAACAGTCGCGATATGTGCGTAACGCGAATTCGGTGATGTGCGAAACGCGATGTGAAGTGAAGTGATGCGCGAAAGTAATCTCGTGTGTTGCACAAATCGTCGAGTCGAATCGGAAACAGAAATAAGCGCTCGCGTGATTTAACTTGGGCAGAGGGCCGAAACGGACGAATACGTGACGGAAATGTGAAGAATTGCGGGCTGAAGGCAGACAAAACGATAAAGTGACAGCGAGTGTCGGCGAGCTCACGCATCCGTCGGCGGCGGCTGGTCCTCAGTCCCGGGGAGAAGCACGAGTTTGCACAGTGGTCGCACGAGCTCTGACGTTGAGGTGCGGATTGTCGCCACGCGAACAATGCCATCGTCGCCGGGGTGCACTCGAATGATGCGGGCCAGTGGCCATCGACTCGGTGGAGTGCTTTCGGCGCGTACCAAGCACAGGGAGCCGACGGCAGGTGCGTCCTCGGGTTTGGTCCATTTCGAGCGAGATGTCATCCCGTTGATGTACTCGTGCGACCACCGTGCCCAAAAGTGATCGCGCATCTTTTGGAGGTGTTGCCACCGGGATAGTGAGCTCTCAGCGGCGTCATTCAAGGCGGGTTCGGGCACGGCCAGGAGGGGAGCGCCGATCAAGAAGTGGCCCGGTGTGAGAGCGGATATGTCGTCCGGATCGTCGGACAAAGCCTGCAGTGGCCTGGAATTAAGGCAGGCTTCGACCTGAGAGAGGAGAGTGCTCATCTCCTCAAAAGTGAGCGTCGTCTCCCCAATGACCCGACGGAGATGGAATTTGGTCGACTTCACGGCGGCCTCCCACAGTCCTCCGAAGTGCGGCGCAGCCGGAGGGTTAAAGTGCCAGATTATGCCCTCCGTGGCGGCGGTGTGAGCAAGGCGACGGCCGTCGGCAGACGACGCTCGAAAGAGCTCCCTCAGGACTCGATCGGCTCCCACGAAATTAGTGCCGCAATCTGAATATATCTCCTCGCAGAGGCCTCGACGGGAAATAAAGCGACGTAAGGCTGCGAGAAAGGCGTCCGTCGTGTAATCTGACACGACGTCCAGATGCACCGCCTTGGTGCAGAGGCACACAAATACGGCGATGAAGCCCTTGTACGCTCGATGTCCGCGGCCCTTGCTCGTGCGGAGGAGGATCGGGCCGGCATAGTCCAGGCCGGTCCGGAGAAAAGGACGCGCTGGCGTGACTCGGCCTCTCGGAAGGTCGCCCATCGGCGGTTGCGGTGTCGTGGCTCGCCAGCGGGTGCAAGTGATGCAGCGGTGCAGCCGCTGTTTGACGACTGAGCGGCCACGAGGAATCCAGAAGCGACGGCGGAGTAAACCAAGAGTGAGCTGCACTCCTCCGTGCAGTGTTCGACGGTGGCACGACTCGATGAGCAACCGAGTGAGCCACGAGGACGGCGGTGCAATCATCGGATGTCGCTCATCGGTGGACAGCAGAGCATGCTTGAGGCGGCCTCCGACTCTCAGCACGCCGTGGTCATCCAGGAATGGACTCAGGTTCGCTAACGAACTGCGATGGGACACAGCGCGGTTTGAAGAGAGGGCCGTGATCTCGTTGGTGAAGTGCAGTCCTTGCACCACGCGAAGCCAGAGCAGCAGTGCGTCATTGATTTCGGTCGATTGCAGTGTAAGTGCGGTAGTGCGGGAAGCGGTGCGACGCCAACGCAAGCACCAACTCGTGACTCGGAGGAGCCGGTGCAAGGAGGAAAACCGGAGAAGCATCTCGGGTTCCTCCTCGATTTTCTCGGTGGCGACGTGTGCCGCGACTCTCTGTTCGGGCAGATCGGTGTCGGACATCACAAGGTCCCCGCTCGGCCAGTGAGATCGGTCCTCGCAGAGCCAGGCGGGTCCAGTCCACCACAGGGGATGCTCCAGCAGTTCGCCAGGGGCGATTCCTCTGGAGGCGCAGTCCGCAGGGTTGTCCCTCCCGGGGACGTGTCTCCATTGAGCGTCGGGCAGCCGTTGCTGAATGCGAGCCACGCGGTTCGCCACGTAGGTCTTCCAGCGGGAAGCGTGTCCTTGAATCCACTTCAGGGTAACCTGCGAGTCGGACCAAAGAAACGTGGGTGCTGTGAACAGACGCAAAGTGGAACGAGTGTGATCTGTGAGAGACGTGAGCAAGTCGGCGGCAGTGAGCTCGAGCCGTGGCAGTGTCACCTGCCTGACCGGGGCCACCTTGCTCTTTGCGGCCAACAGTTGAATGGCCACGGTGCCGTTCCTGGTGATGCGGAGGTACACGGCAGCGGCGTATCCTCGCTCGGATGCGTCGGCAAAGCCGTGCAGCTCTGCTTGTGCGTCTTCTTCCCCGCTGCCGAGCCAGCGGTTGATGCGTAATCGGGAGAGGAGAGGCAGCTCCTCGAGGAAGCTCTTCCAGCTTTGCGCGTCGGCGGTGGGAAGAGGATCGTCCCACTCGAGTCTCTGGAGCCACGCGGACTGGATGAGAATCTTCGCGCGAATGACTACGGGGGCGAGCCATCCTAGTGGATCGAAAAGACGTGCGGTTTCCGAGAGGACGCGTCTCTTCGAGAGTTCGGTGACGGTGCGCGGGTGAATCGCAAACGCGAACGTGTCCTCGTTCGGGTGCCACAACAACCCGAGAGTGGAAAAGCAGTCGTTTTCCCATGAGTGCGGTTCGTGGTGAAGTCGGTGATCGGATGGGACTCCTGACAGCACTTTCTCGTCGTTCGCGGCCCATTTTCGAAGCGGGAACCCGCCCGCCGTGCACAGTCCGCGGAGTTCGGCTTGTTTCGCGATCGCGGCGGACAGAGTGTTCGCGCCCGAGACCACGTCGTCCACGTAGGTGTCCTCACGCAACGCGATTGCTCCCTGCGGATATCGCGATTGTTCGTCATGAGCCAACTGTTGCAACGTGCGAATGGCTAGAAAAGGCGCGCACGCGAGGCCGTATGTCACCGTGAGGAGCCGGTACACGCACACGAGGGCGAGGAGGGCGCACCGCCAGAGGATGCACTGGTACGTCCTGTCGTCCGGGTGGATGAGGATCTGCCGGTACATCTTCTCGATGTCCGTGACGAAGGCGTAGCGGTGCCAGCGCCAGCGCGTCAACACGTCGGCTAAAGCGGGCAGCAAATTGGCGCCTATCAAAAGGTGGTGATTCAGCGACTCGCCGGACATTGTCTCTTGCGATCCGTTGAAAACCACCCGTAGTTTGGTGGAGGTGCTTGATTCTCGGAGGACTCCATGATGAGGTAAGAAGCATCCATACTCATCCTCGTTGAATGGCGAGACCGCAGCTAACTCCATGTGTTTTAGGTCTTCGTACTCTCGCATGAATTGACGGTAGAGCTCTCCGAACCGGGCGTCTCTTTGGAACTTACGCTCCATTGCGGTCAGCAGGCGTTCGGCCGGTCGGCGAGTTTTCGACAACGTCGTTGGCGTCTTGGCAAACGGTAGGCGGACCACGTACCGTCCCGTCTCCGTGCGAGAGTGCGTTCGCACATAAAAGTCCTCGCACCTCTGTTCATCGGGCGTGAGGGCGGCGGGAGTGGAAGGCTCTGCTTCTTGCTCCCAGAAGCGGCGCACGAGATCGGCCAGCTCGTTGTCGGCCGTCGCTTGAAAGCTGCCGCGCGCGTGGAGGGCTGAAGCACCGCAGCCGCCGGACAGAATCCACCCGAAGGCTGTCTTCTGCGCGATCGGGGCATGCGGCCCGCCCTTTCGAAGGCCCTCTTCGAGGATGGTGGAGCACACTTCTGCCCCAAGAAGTAACTCGACCGGATCTCCAGCCGAAAACTGCGCATCGGCTAGAGGCAGCCCTTTGAGATGGGGCCACGTGGCGGGGCTCTTCTTGGTCGTTGAGCCTTGGTACAGAGAAAGGCGAGGCAGCACGAACGCGACGGCGGAAATCGTGGCTCCGGTCGTCACGGACGTGAGATTCACCGTCACCTTCCCGCGGGTTGACCCGGATTTCGACCCCCCGATTCCGAAAATCGACACGGCGGAGCGAGATCGTTGCAGGTGCAGCTGTTGTACGAGAGACTCGGCGATGATTGAGACCTCCGATCCTTGATCGATGAGGACTCGAGCGGGATGCGGATTGCCGTAGCGGTCGGCGACGGTCACTCGCGCGGTCGCGAGGAGGATCGCCTTGCGGTCGTCAGCGGAGCGCACAGCGGACAGCGCGCTGACCTCGGTCGATGCTGACGCAGGAGCGTATGCCTCGTGAAGCATCGTGTGATGACGAGCCTTGCACGTGAAGCAATTCTTCGTCGATTGACACTTCGCGACGGTGTGATTGCCGAGGCAATTGTAGCACAATCGGCTGGTCTCGACAACCGTTTTTCGGTCTGAGGCGGACTTAGATTTGAAGTCACTGCACGTCATCAGGGAGTGTTTCCCCTTGCACAGGGCGCACTGCGGATCGGAACTGTTTCTTGACCCTTGTTTCGCGACGTGGGTCTTCGCGGACCGAGTGGAATCGGGGGCTTTCGCGGCGGGTTTCGGTCTCGCGGCGTTCAGCGTGAGGATGCGCTTCGAGATGAAGTCCTTGAGTTCCTCATGATCCGG
>NW_020225838.1:0-3745 GCF_003070985.1 Temnothorax curvispinosus
TTCCCGACTTATGGCCACGTTTTAGCTGAAATTCCCCACTGTGCGGCGCGTGCAATTCTTCGACGAGTCTACGTTTTTCCACGCTCATTTTGTTTGAGAATCTTTAAAACGGTCTTAATCACGATGATTTCAACCTCGTGCCTATCCGCGGTATTCTTCACGGTAACGAACTCCTCTTTAAATTCTTTTATCGCGTCGCTCAAAGTCTTTCCGAGTTCCGCGATCGTTCCCTCGACGAACCTCTTGTTGGCCGCGTCGGCGCCGACCTCCGGCGCGGCTACGCGTCGTATCTTGCGCCCCGACGCGTCGTAGGAATCCTGAGCGTTCAAACGGAGCGCGACGCTTTCTAGCGCCGCGATTCCGTTTCCCAATTCTCGGATCGCGTTGTTATTCTTGATCTCTTCGATCAAAACGCTTTTCAGCTGCCCAATCGCGCCCTCTACGTAGCTCCTGTTCGCCGCGTCGGTGCCGACCTCCGGCGCGGCTAAGCGCCGTATCCTGCGCTCCCTCGCGTCGTAGGATTCCTCGTCCAAACGGAGCGCGTCGTTCCTCAGCGTCGCGATTCCGTTTCTCAATTCCTCGGTTGCGTTTTTCTTCTCGATCTCACCGGTCACGACTTTCTTGAGCCGTCCGATCGCGCCATCTACGTAGGTCTTGTTTGCCGCGTCGGTGCCGATTTCCGGCGCGGCTACGTGTCGTATCTTGTGCTGATCCGCTTCGAAAGAGTTCAAGCGAATGAGGAGCGCCGCGTCCCTCACCTTCGCTATTTCGTTCTTCAAATTTCTCTCCGCCTTGTTCTCCACCGTCGCGATCCTACCGTTCAATTCTTCGGTCGCGCTTTTCTTCGATCGTTCGATCGCGTCCTTGACGTAACTCCTGTTCGTCGCGTCGGTGTCGATCTCCGGCGCGGCCACTCTTCGTATCTTGCGCTCCCTCGCGTCGTAAAAATCCTCGCTCATGAAGAGCGCGTTGTTGCGCGCGTAATTGCGCAGGGACTCGATCGAGGAGCGCAATCTCACCTCGGACGCACCGTCGACTCCGTCGCCGCTGCCCCGATTCGTCAGAGACATGCCAAATTTGTTCACGGACATCGCGCTGGCGGGCGCGCGACTCGCACTGACGTCGCGACCGACGCGACCGATCAATTTATGACGAAGCCGGCCTCGCGAAGTTCCTCGATTATCGACAGGATTTCGTTGTCGTGAGCGTCGTTGCCGGCCCGACGAGAGGCGTCCAGCAGTCGAAGTCTATCGACCAGCTCGTTGGGATCGTCCCAGTGAACGTAATCGATAGCGTTGTCGGTCAGTCGCATGGCCGACGGTAGCCCGGCACCCTTCGTAGTTCCAACTCTGAGAGACAGGTTTACGAGCGGCGCTATTATATTTTTGTACTTTGGTCCCTTGTTGTCCTTGACGGGATTGTCGGCTTTGCCACCGCGTTTGTGAGCGTTGGTGGAAAAAAGTATGCTCCTGTACGTTAATTTGTCCTTCTCCGTGTAGATTTTAGGGTCGGGTTTTCCTATGAAGATCAACTCGTACAGGCCGTGCGTGCCTTTGTACGGTACACCGTCGATGACCATGGTGTCATCCGGTTTCAGCTTGAATCGCTTGTTTCTCAGCATCGTGCCTTTCTCGCCGAAATGCACTCCGTAAACGGTGTCGATCTCCTTGTTTTTGTCGCCGCCCAGAAGAGCGCCCAAGTATTCCCGCCCCAACGGTCCTAGTTTGCTAGTCAGAACGTCGCAACTTTCCGCCGTACTCAAAGATTTCCCGGCGGACGTCTCCAACGTGGAAGGCGGAGTCGTCGTCTCCGATACGATCTCGCGTTCTCTGGGTAAAAACTGGACCGAATCGTCGCGGATCGGCGTGACTCTCTTTTTTCCACCGTCGCGGTTGTCCTGATTGGCGCGAATACGTCGTCGTCCTCCCAGTAATCGCGCTCCAGGTCGGCGCCAGCGTCGTCGTCGTCTTCGCCGTTCTCGCTGTCCTTCTTCGCTCTCTTCGTCGCTTTCATCTTTTTCGAGAACGCAAAGCCAGCGCCGTCGTCGTCGTCGATCTTGCCCGGTCCTTTACCTCTGCGTTCCGCGTCATCGGCGAGCCGTTTCAGAGGTTTGACGATAGGCTCGTACCTCTTTTCCAGAGCGATCTCGCTCTCCATTTTCCGGCCCTGAGAGCGGCGTACTTTCTGCAAATCGAGGCGCGCGTCTTGGCTATCTCTCGCGCGGTTCTCTCCTCCGCGATCGCGCTCATACTCGCGTCGTTCGACGAGGCGCACTGATCGGCCCTACAGCACGGCGAAGTCGTGGAAGCCCCGTCTGTACCGTCCACCTCGCAACGCGCTGTCCTTGTCTATCACGGCGAAACCGTAGGTGCGCCGCCAACACTCGCGACAGAAGGCGCGAAACTCGTCGTACGACATGTCGATGTTCACGTGATCGTCGTACACGTGTCGCAGATTGGTGCCGTCCTGCCTGAACAGAATCAGCAGATTTGCGTTGTCGCGCACGAGATGTTTCGGTATCTTGGCGTACGTCTGACAGAGATAGAAGCAATCGATATTCGAATGTCGACCCATAGAAAAGTACTCCCTCATTCTGTCCTGCTTGTCGCAGGCTACGTCGTCAAAGACGAAAACCGAGTCGGAAAGCGCCTCGTCGGGCGGAATGACGTCGCGATTGTCGGAAAACGCGTGATAGTCGATCTCGTCTATAGGCTCGAACAATCGTTCGAGGTATCGATACTTCGGTTGTTGCAGAGATTTCGAGTATACGTTCTCGAAACGGAGACCGTGCGGTTGTTCCAGCAGGCTCAGCAGAACGTTCGTCTTACCGCAATTGGAGGGACCGCAAATGATGCAACGGACGACGTTCGGAAGGAGAGGACCGTGCCGGCGCGATTCTCCGTTTCCTCTCTCGGTCGCGCCCGACTCCGCCGACGTTTTGCGATCCATATTCGAGACTCCTAACGTCGCCGTCTGTCGCACGAATCGCATGTTTGTCCTCTCTCTCTTTCTCTCTCGGGTTTTTCCGCTCGGTTCGTTCGCGATGAGTCTCTCGATCGCTGGAAAAAAAGGAGGAGGAAGCACGGACGTCGTTTCGTTTCGTCGCGCGTGCGCAAACGCCTCGCGCGCAGGTATAAGTAGCGCGAGCGTGTCGCCGTATCCGTAGAAAAAAAATTTATTTTCTAAAATCAACGAATCGTTTGCGCGCATCGGTGAGATGTCTCACAGTAGTGTGTTTCCCATACTGGTGGACGGTTACGAAATTCTCAATCTAACGGTGGAAGAGTTGCAATACATTCCGAAGGTCCTTCTGTTGCGTCAATTTGGGAGATACGTGCACCTGTTGTGGGACCGTTTGCCGGAACATATACAAGCGGATCCCGAGGTGCAGAGATATCGCCCGTGCATGCGACACTACAATCGTCCGTGGCAGCGAACGCACATAGACGGTCCGCCGCCGCTCATCAAGGACTGCCACGAGTGCAATCGCTTTCTCCCTGTGAACGATGTATCTTCGACTTCCCGTTCGAACTATGAAGAAGCGAATCCTCCTCGCGCAACCGCGACTGAATGCGCGGCACCGGTCTGCTCAATCGCGCGATAAACGCTCTTCCCTTCGAACTGCACATACCCGGTTATCAGTTCTGCGGGCCCGGTATGCGTCTAGCGAAGAGACTAGCGCGCGGCGAAGAAGGCATCAATCCGTTGGACGCGGCGTGTCGGGAGCACGACATCGCGTATTCGC
>NW_020225839.1:0-3126 GCF_003070985.1 Temnothorax curvispinosus
GGCAATCACACCGTCGCGAAGTGCCAATCGTCGAAAAACTGCTTTACTTGTAAGGCTCGGCATCACACGATGCTTCACGAAGCCTACGTTCCCGCGTCGCCGTCTACTGAGGTCAGCGCGCTGTCCGCCGTGCGTTCGGCTGACGACCGCAAGGCGATCCTCCTCGCAACCGCGCGAGTGACCATCGCAGACCGCCATGGAAACTCTCACCCTGTGCGAGCCCTCATCGACCAAGGGTCTGAGGTCTCAATTGTCGCCGAATCTCTCTGCAGCGCTTGCACCTGCAACGATCTCGCTCCGCCGTGTCGATTTTCGGAATCAGGGGGTCGAAATCAGGGTCAACTCGCGGGAAGGTGACGGTGAGCCTTACGTCCGTGACGACCGGAGCCACGATTACCGCCGTCGCGTTCGTGCTGCCCCGTCTTTCTCTCTACCAAGGCTCGGCGACGAAGAGCCCCGCTACGTGGCCCCATCTCAAAAAGCTGCCTCTAGCCGATGCGCAGTTTTCGGCTGGAGACCCGGTTGAGCTACTTCTCGGAGCAGAAGTGTGCTCCACCATCCTCGAAGAGGGCATTCGAAAGGGCGGACCGCACGCCCCGATCGCGCAGAAGACAGCCTTCGGGTGGATTCTATCCGGTGGCTGCGGTGCCTCAGCCCTCCACACGCGCGGCAGCTTCCAAGCGACGGCCGACCACGAGTTGGCCGATCTTGTGCGACGCTTCTGGGAGCAAGAAGCGGAGCCTTCCGCTCCCGCCGCCCTCACGCCTGACGAACAGAAGTGCGAGGACTTCTACGTGAAAACGCACTTTCGCACGGAGACGGGGAGGTACGTGGTCCGATTGCCGTTCTCCAAGGAGCCGACGAAGTTGTCGGAGACACGCCGACCAGCTGAACGCCTGCTCACCCCGCAATGGAGCGGAAATGCGAGAGGGACCCCCGGTTCGGCGGGCTCTACCGCCAGTTCATGCGGGAATACGAGGAGCTGAAACACATGGAGTTAGCTTCCGGTTCTCCAGACTACAAAATCATGCCCGAGTGCTACCTACCTCACCATGGTGTGCTCCGAGAATCGAGCACCTCCACCAAGCTCAGGGTGGTATTCAACGGGTCGCAGCTGACGACGTCCGGCGAGTCGCTGAACCAATACCTCCTCGTGGGCGCCAACCTGCTGCCCGCTCTAGCCGATGTCCTGATGCGCTGGCGGTGGCACCGCTACGCCTTCGTTACGGACATCGAAAAGATGTACCGGCAGATCCTCATCCACCCGGACGACAGGAAATACCAGTGCATACTCTGGCGTTGCACCCTCCGCGCTCTCGTGTGCGTGTTCTGGCTCCTGACGGTGACGTACGGTCTCGCGTGCGCGCCCTTCTTGGCCATCCGAACGCTGAAACAGCTGGCCCACGACGAACAATCGCGATATCCGCAGGGAGCGATCACATTGCGCGAGGACACTTACGTGGACGACGTGGTCTCGGGCGCGAACACTTTGTCACTCGCAATCGCGAAACAAACCGAGCTCCGCGGGCTGTGCACGGCGGGCGGGTTCCCGCTTCGAAAGTGGGCCGCAAACGACGAGGAGGTGTTGTCGGGAATTCCTCCCGAGCACCGACTTCGCCACGAACCGCACTCGTGGGAAAGCGAAAGTTTTTCCACTCTCGGACTGTTGTGGCACCCGACCGAAGACACATTCGCGTTCGCGATTCATCCGCGCACTGTCACATCATTCACAAAAAGAAGCGTTCTCTCGGAAACCGCACGTCTCTTCGATCCTCTGGGATGGCTGGCTTCCGTTGTGATTCGCGCGAAAATTCTGATTCAGTCCGCGTGGTTACAGCGACTGGATTGGGACGATCCACTTCCCTCCGCCGACGCGGACTGCTGGAGGCTTTTCCTCGAGGAACTGCCTCTCCTATCTCAACTGCGCGTGAACCGCTGGCTTGGCAGCGGAGACGAGAGCGCGCTGGTTGAGCTGCACGGCTTTGCCGACGCGTCCGAGCGAGGATACGCCGCGGCCGTGTATCTCCGCATCACTCGAGGCGGCTCCGTGGCACTTCACTTGTTAGCCGCGAAAAACAAGGTGGCACCGGTCAAGCTGGTGACACTACCGCGCCTCGAACTCACTGCCGCCGCCTTGCTCACTTCTCTCGCGTGTCACACTCGATCAACGTTACGTTTGTTCGCAGCACCCATTTTTCTCTGGTCAGATTCAAAGGTGACACTGCACTGGATCCGGGGACACGCCTCCCGCTGGAAGACTTACGTGGCGAACCGCGTGGCCCACATCCAGCAGAAGCTGCCTGTTTGGGCTGTTGATTTAAGATTTGAATTCTATTATGATGGCGCTGCCGCGCAAAGGATATAGCGCAAAGGGAACTAGCTCCCCTAGTAATAACGGATGTCGCCACATGTTCTCCAGAGGCGCTCGCTTCGTACCCACTAGCTCCAGTAGTACCACGTTGCCATGCGGCGTCGTCACTCGTCAGTACAGTCAGTCAGTTGTCGTCAGTACATTCAGTCAGTTGTCGTCAGTACATTGGCTCAGTCGTCGTCAGTCTGTCTCAGTGGACTGTCTCGGTCTGTCGAGAGTACATTATCTAAGTTTGTAAAGATCATATCGCAGAGCCAAAGTTTATTTGTACGAGCAATAAAAAATTTGTAAAACACGAAGCAAAGTCATTCTTTAGCGAAGCTGTATCCAAAGACGAGAAAATACGTGCCGTGCACCCGGCTCAACGAGAGCTGCGTAACACTGCCGGAGGCTCAATGGCAACATGTCCCCGGGCAAGACAACCCTGCGGACTGCGCCTCCAGAGGGATCGCTCCAGGAGAACTGCTGGACCACCCCCTGTGGTGGACCGGACCCGCCTGGCTCCGCGAGGACCGATCTCTGTGGCCGAGCGAGGGCTTTGTGATGTCCGACGCCGATCTGCCCGAACAGAAAGTCGCGGCTCACGTCGCCACCGAGAAAATCGAGGAGGAACCCGAGATGCTTCTCAGATTTTCCTCGCTGCACCGGCTTCTACGGGTCACAGCTTGGTGCTCTCGCTGGCGACGCACCGCTTCCCGCACCACCACACTCACGTTGCGATCGGACGAGATCGACGACGCACTGATTCTCTGGCT
>NW_020225840.1:0-1453 GCF_003070985.1 Temnothorax curvispinosus
TGTAAAAAAAATACAAATATTATAAATTTTTTTTACAAAAAAATATAAAATAATATATATTATTAATAAAAGTATAGGTACTTATACCGATCGCAAAAAAATTTTTTGTTCTTTTTCTTGCTCAATTGCGAGCTCACGAGACGGGATAGATGTTTAATCCACGCGAAATGTCCAACATTGTCGTCTCGTGGGTCCTGCATGTACAGCAGATTCACATGTTTTTTATCACTCGTGCGGTCGGTAAGCCGTATCGGGAGAACGTTTGAAGTCTTCTGTCCCTCGATGATATAGACATTGACTGATATATCGTTGAGTCGTTCGAACTGTTTAATTTGACTCAACGTCATTGGAAACTCAATGCTTTGTAAATTCAGTACCGTTGAATAATGCGGGTATGATGATTCCCGATCTGAATTTCTTTCGGCTGGATACAGAGCAGCCGTCACGGCCCACGCAAAACACGCATTGTCCATTGATCGCACTTTGATCACCGCGTGCTTCACTTTAATGTCTTTAGGCAATTCCAAGTGACACCCCGCGCGCAAAGGATTGTACTTGTTGACGCTTTTCGTCAAATTGAGGATTCGAGTCAACGCCCACCCACTGTCGCGTTCCTGGAACTCCTCGAGTTTCGCTAATGTGGGCTCGATAACATGTAGCTCGTACCACTCGCGCAAGTGCGATGTATCACAGAATTCTATGTTATTTGTACATATACTCTTATTGGCACGTTTATCACCCGCCACAAACTCCCCGTTGAACGCGGTGTTCGCTTTGACACAATTATGTGTTTTTATAATGTCTCGCACTCGCTTGCACACGACGCTGCAGGCGTCTTCCAAAAACTGTCGCGGTTCTATATGGTCTGTATTAATTACCGCACCGGTCATTATTCGCGTTTCGAACCCGGCGTCGATTTCTTGCCATACAAGTTCTGTCGCGCGCGTGTCGCCACTGGTACCGGCGTTCGCATAATTACCACCGCTATGGATAAATTGTCTTTCCAATCGCGACTTCACACCCTCGAGTCGCGCTATTCGGGCAACCAACGATTGCCTCTGCCCGATCGTTGGATTGTTGGAGAGCCGCTGACGTTTGGCACTACAGCGTGTCTCGAGCTGCTCGACGAATTCCGCGCATTGCAGCGCCCATGTGAAAAATTCACCCACGGTAGCTACTTGGTCGGACAGCTCCAATAGATCGCGTTCGGTTTGCTCGAATTGATCCATGTTTGATCACTTTCGCACCAGTTCTTTTATTATGTCACTTCACCGCACTTGCACGTGATAACGTGATAACGTGTTTAACCACACAAAAAATCTCGATACTCTTTGACCGATGTATTGCTCTAAAGTCTCACTAATGCGGCTCGATGCGCTTCATCCCTCATTATATACCCTTTGCTCTCTCTCTCGCTCCAACTGATTTTTTTGAAAGATCTTTTCCTTTGTCT
>NW_020225841.1:0-565 GCF_003070985.1 Temnothorax curvispinosus
GTGCTTACGCAAGTTGCCGCGTCGATCCGGCCCGTCGATATCCGATCGATGCTGCCATCTGATCGGATGGCGCAGTGTGATAACGGAATTTCGAACAATGTTAATTTTCTCTCAAACAAACTTACCTATTACATCTGGCCTCATACGTTTAAGTTTTAACGTCGTGAATCGGCACGTAATAATTCACGGCATTTTGCACCGTTGTTGCTGCTGCTGCTGCTGCTATTGCATCCTTCAAAGGAGAACATTTTCGCTGTCTAGGCTCTAAGAAGTTGACCGTCAGTACAAGCAATCGCGACAAGACTGATCATATAAAATTGATCTAGTATACGCGACAACTCCAAAAAGTAATGATGTGGTGGTGGAGGAAGGGGGAGGGGGAAATAATGTTTATAAAACTACGCAGTGGATTTTTTTAGGAGAGGGAGAAGTAAAGCCTACTCTAACGGTGATGATGGGGGAGGGGAGGAGAGTAAGAAAGAAAACATTATAAAAAGTTATATATAATTTATTTATTAAAAAAAGACGCAAATCTTTATGGCGTCGCGCGCGACCACCAGTTAAA
>NW_020225841.1:665-2513 GCF_003070985.1 Temnothorax curvispinosus
TTTGTAACGCGCAATTCTTTTCATGTTTTCCGCATCGCATAGTATTGATGTCATCTAGTTTATTCAAAGATTCGATGTCTTCGTAATGCGCATCCAGAGTCTCGACGATTAGGTTTTTTCGCGCATAATTCTCCAGCAGATCCACCAGCCATTCTCGTTTCTGGCATCCCTTGACGTACACGAGAGTTGGCATCTCGTCGTCATCGTCTTCTTCTTCTTCTTCGTCTTCTTCTACACCAAGCACGGCCGATGTAATCAGGCGTTCCATCATGCTGTACGGCACGTTTCCGTCTTCCCATCGTAATCCATGGTGATTGCGAATCAACCAGGTAGCGCACGATTTGTCGGATTTTGTGATGAGATTCCATGGCATGGGGTACGTAAAGATGTGATGCGTCAGAACGCAGCCTTTTCTCAGCACCGCCACCTCTTTCACAATTCCGACAAAGAATCCTTGCAGGTCCACGAACGTTGGTACGGACATGACGAGATTTCTTTATCTTTCTATCTCTCTCGTCGATGCGTCAATCGAGAGGAATGACGCGCAACTCTGCAAACCGTCTCGCGACACTCTGATTCATACTTCCCCCTCCCTCCCTTTCTTGCTCCTCTAAATAATTGTAAGAGAGAGAGAGAGAGAGAGAGAGAGAGAGAGAATAATATTCACGTCGACGTTGCCACAAACACTCAAACTATTTTGCGCACCACGTTCGTCAACGGGTTGTACTCAATCACGCGGTCGTATATGATGAGACAGTACGCGGAGGTATTCGGCGGTACGTTCTCCATGCAGTCGAATTCTATTCTGACATCCACGGTAGCGTTTTTGATGGATTCGTTTTGGCGTAGAAAAGTCGAAACGGTGATCTCGGCTCGAGATATTCGTATCCGTAGTAGCCCTTGCAGAAACGCGCGTACATATCGTACAGAATCGCCCATCTGTGTTTGCCAAAGTTCATGTATGTACAATATTGTGCGTTACATAAGACAAAGACTTAAGGCATAAAACACTGCCAAGACAGCCATTCTGCTTAGGCCATTACCATACCGGAACGCATCTCTCTGACGCTCGATCCGCTCGATCATTTATTGATCAAACGAGCCAGCTCGCCTCACTTCTTACATCCGCTGTCCGTCGGTAGCACCTCTCTCGCATGCCGACTCGATCGATCTCACGATCGATTCCCCGCTCCCGCTCGCTCGAGTACCCGTTCCTTCTGCACTCAACTCTTCAACTCACTCTGCACCCCTCCTCGCTGCGTCCTCCTTCTCATTCCTCTCCGTCATCCTAACCTCACTTTTAACTCTTCTCTTCTCCCTCAATTTCTGGCCGCTTCATCTCGATTCTATCATTACCTCCAATCCCACCGCCTCCTCTCAACTTCCTTTGCACCCTCCTTCAATCCTGCACCTTCACCCTTCCACACAGCTCTGTTTTCGACCCTATTTTCACCTTTCCGAACTTTCCACCTGCTCCCCCGCCGAGGCTAACGGGGGAATCCTAGTATGTTGTAGTATATAGTATATATTGTATGAGAAAATATGCACAAATGGAAATTATTAAGCGTACGGCGCAACTGAATAGAAATAACGCAACACCTACCTACAGCGCGACGCCTATATCACATATCATCTCGTCTTGCCAAAAATCTAATAATGGTATCATAATAAAAATACACTGGATATATTTGACATTTGACGCTCTTAAATTTGCGTTGGAAAAATTGTTATATTTGGCAAAAATAATAGGTGGAGGTGGGGTTAAATTAAAAAATGTGACAAATTTGAAAAATCTGATTACGCCATTGTACAGAGCACAAAACGCCATAAACATTTTGTACAAATGTT
>NW_020225842.1:0-19094 GCF_003070985.1 Temnothorax curvispinosus
TAATATGAAAGTCTTAATTTTCTCAAACACTCAAACTTCGTTCTATTTGCATTACAATATTAATAAAGATTGTATTAATGAAAAAATGGATTGTGATATAAAAATATACATTGCATACGGGCAAGCGTGTATTACCTATGTGTTCACGCATGATTTCGAGAAGATCAATGAAAATGTCGAGGGTTTTTCATCGAAGACATATATGTCATCGAAGAATAGCGAACGGAAGAATGCGAATTCGTATCCGGCAACGGCGATCAAGATGGAATTGAATTCCAAGCCAGTCTGTAACTACATTGAGAAAGGAATTTCTCAGGAAATACTGGTCGCAATCAATCTTACGAGATTTTCGAAAGCGAGCAGTACATATTCGATTCGAGGGCTGCCATCTGATACGATAATACTGCACTTTAATTCACTTCAATGCGAGCTGAATAAATAAAAAAATTTTTTATATCACGACGAGTCAAATATAAAAGGTTACTTAAGAACTTTTCTCAATAAAAAAAATAATACCTCATCGAATATCATATCGCGCGATATCTAAATGTCTAATTTACACAAAGGTTCCATAAACGAGAGGATCAGATAAGACCTACAAGGAGATAACGGCCGGATGCAACTTGCCCAAGTCTGACAGTCGTTTTGGAACAGTTTGACTGACGGTAACGTTTCATCCGGTCGCGGGTTAGGCGCAACATATTACTGATATCCATTATAGCGACGCGAGATGCAGTACGGACACACGGCCGTAACGTATACGAGGCGCGCAAGAACGCGTCGCGCGCATTACTCGCGCGGCGCAGAAAAAGCTCCCGGCAAGACACAACGAAGGATTATGGTCACCGGCGGGATGCCGCGGCGTGTGAGATGCAGGTCATCATCTCTCACGTCGTTTCTTCCCCCCCCCTTCTTCCCCCTTGTAATGAAAGCCAAAAGAGAGAAACGGCGCGGCTCGAAGAAGGACGGTGAAGAGGATCGGAGGAGGAGCCGTTGTCCTGCAGGACGTCCGGGCACCAGGTGGCCAGGATCGGGGCCCATTACGTTCGTGGATTAATTGTGATGCAAAAACTCACGGTGGCTAACGGAGTGATAGGAGTGTCCGTCTTCAACGGGCCGCGTACCGGGTTCGGCTCGGTCTTTTTGTTTCGTCGCTCGCGCGAGGAAGAGAGAATGTGTGTGCGGCATAAGTTATCAGCGTGATTAAACAAGGGATTGCCCGATGCGTCCTGCAGCTCACGGGCAACGGTCAGCCCGGCCGTTGCAGGTGACGGATTTGAAGACGAGGCAGGCTTTATTTTCAGCGCGAAGAGTATGCTTAATGCTTATATATTTACATGCATCTTCATTCGAGTCTTCTTACTAATGATACACACGAAAAGATATTTTTGATATTTATTTCGCGAGCCTCCTTTTTTTAACACCATATATCTCAAATAAGAATTTGTGATTGTCAAAACGACTTACGTAAATCCTGTCACTTTAATACTTAAAAATTTATGAAATTAATTTCGAAGGAATTATCCTTGCAATTAGGTATCTTATATCAACCGGCCTCGCGTTAACATTCTTGGGTCGTCCGTCTCGAAAGCTCGCAGAGTAGTCGTTTCGTTCCGCGCCCTAATACGGACACATCGCTTTAAAGCTGCGAAGGGTGAGAGTAGATGGCCCCGAGGGTGGTTGCCACAGCGGTAGTGGCGGCGAGGCCTGGGTGCGGGTGGGTTTTGGGGGTTGGTGATTCTAAGAGGTCCGGCGCTCACACACGTGAGTCCGCTTTAGGGGAAGCGGCGGAAGGCAGGATGGCTGGTGGCGGCTCTGGTCCATGGGGCGCTGGTATTGATCTCCTGGTCCACCCCCGCCCCCAGGAGTCTCCCCTCGACCACGGTAAAAGGAGGGCGGATAGGGTGGGTAAGATGTCAGCGTGCGTACATACAAAGTAGCCCACCAAGCTCGTTCTGCCGACCGTGTACGCGGAGTGGAAGTCTTGTACATTGTCCGCGTTAAATAAGTTATCCTGCGGGGCGCGCCGCCCCCGGATGTACCTGCATCATAGTTTTTGGATGATACGAGGCCCGCGGGTCTCACCCACCGAGGCTTCCCTTAACGTGGATTAAGTCGCGCGATGTGTGTGCTATTGATTGGGTTCGGCCCGTATTTTTTTCCGGAAAGCTTGATAAATCCGTAATGCGTCTTCTTTTGGTCGCTCTCCTTAGAGCAGGTTAAATTTCCGCAAGTTCTGTATTACTGGAATTTATTGCAGAAATATACTGGAAGTGTACAACTATAAAATTATAGCGATTAAGTGAGTTAGAATTAATTTTGCCGAGTTAAGCAATGCGATTAGTATGCTTGAGCAAGCTTGAAAATCGAGAGAACTATTTGATAATCCTCAGAACTACAATCTTGTTCTTCATTAAATATCAAAGCAAATTGTTTTTCAAATATATAATTTTAAACGTGTTAGTAATTTCCGATGTAATTTAAATCGCGAATTATACTTTTCCAACGATAACAGTTCACTTGTAATACTCCCGGTTAAAAGAGCGAGATACTCTCGGCGAATTTCAAAGTATTCCGTCTCAGCAACCAAGCCGCGTTTACGATAAATCAAAGACCTTCCCTCCAAATCACACGGCGAATCCAATGCATCATCCGTTACTCAAGCGAGGTCCGTTTGTCACGTGGCGTACACGTCGGTAATGTCCGACTTATCGTTGCGCCGCGCGTTCGAACGCGATACGAAATCCGGTCGATGATTTACACCTTGTCATCGGGTTACCCGGTATCCTCTGCCATTGTGTAACCGAGAGCCCCGCTCGATCTGCTCCCGGGAACACGCACGCGTGTGTGTACGCGCGACCGCGTGCGCGAGCCTCCCTCCCTCCAACAGGAAGAGAGGACGGAGGCACGCATCAAGGACGCAGAACCGTAATTATCCTTCTGCTTGCGCGCGTACTCGCGTCCTCCGTTACCGCGGCTCCATTATCCTGGGGCGCCGATGCTCCTCGTTACGCTCATGCCGGCACGTAAGCGTGAATAATGTAAGGAACGGAGGGGGAGAGAGGAGAGAGAGAAAAAAAGGGACGCGTGGAAAAAGCCAATAAGGGCTGTGTCCGGCGCGGAAAAGCCCTACGCGCAGATACTCCCCCGAGTGTCGGAGTTATTCTTTACGGAAAGTCCGCCTCTCTCGCTTTTCCTTCGTCCACACTCGCGTCACTCAGCGGATTTTTCCGATGCGGGTGAAATTCATAATAAGCGTGTCGAGCAGTTTACCTATTGCACAGATTATCTATTTGATTCTTAAGCCCTTTAATCGGGAGAATAAAGCGATTGTTATATCAAATCCCTTTCTTCTGTATATCGCGAGAAACAATCGACGAATGTATAGTTCTATAAAAAGGATATAAAACTGTCATCAATTAGTTTAATTAATTTAATCTATGTGAAATATTTTTTATGTATAATCACACGTATCCTATCTACTTTGAAATAACGAATTAATCTCCTTAGCGGTGCAGAATTTAAAGGATGTCCAAGTATTAACTTTCAATGAAAAGTGTGACTTTCGATTTAAAAGCACATCTTATTCCGACAGTCTTTAAATTCTATAATCGCCGTAGTAATTCGACCGTTATCGGTCGACGTGATCTAAAACGCCGATGCTCCCGGAGCGGCCGCTTAACGATCAATTATATCGCGCCCGATAACGCTTTCGCTCCGGAATGACTGAGATAATGAATTTTCCCTCGCCATCCCCGTCCCTCTGGCCTCCGCACGTAATAGCGTGGAGCTATGCTGTCCAGGAACATCCTCGCACGCTCGCCCACCTATCCAACCCTCACCGCATACACGCGCGTGCAAGCCTGGTGCACACACGCGCGGATGTCGCGCGCGTCGAGCACTTGCGCGCCAACTTGGCACGGCTCTGGAAGCAATTTACATCCCGACGTCTCTGCTCACAACCTAGGGAAGGGGTTGGTCGAGGTTAGAGGGGAAGAGCGCCGAGGCTGGCGGTGGAGGCGACGGGGCGGCCCGAGACGGCACTGGAGCATTGTAATTCAAGTAATGTAAGCTTTATGCAAAATACATGTTAGTTAGGAGAGTACGAGAGATAGGGCTACCCTCCTTTCCACCTCGCTTCTCCTCCCCCGTAAACCCTCTTCCCTCCCGCGCCTTTGGTTCTGTCCTTATGTGCCCCTCTGTTCAAGTCTACAACGTTACTGGTCTCTTTCTCTCTCGGTTCTCTCCTCGTCTCCCTCTCTCTGTCTTGCTTCCTCAATCCTTGCCTCTCTCTGTTCCTCTTAACGCGATCCACCCTTAGACGTGGTGGAGGGACTACTCCGAACTCCTACGTAGGCGTAAACGCAAAAGCGCTGCGTGGACACGCTCATGTGTGTGCTACAGCATGTCAGAATTGCTGTGTGTGTGTATGTGTGTGCTGTTTTTATTTATTATACTAATAAGAATAACGATTGTTTACGTGTCGGAGAATCAATAAGCTTCGTAGTAAACTGTTGACGATTAAAGGATATAAACTTGTGGAGCTCTAAGAATATTGATTCGTGACAAAATCCAATTTTATAATAAATGTCAACAAAATTTTATACTAATGTAAATATAATTTAAAGTTTTATTGCAATTCAAAATTGGAGATTAAATAACTGCGGTAGATTGTGTAGCATATTATAACAATGCAAAAAGATTTTATTAGAAAAAAATTGATATAAAAATCATTAAATACACTATTATTATATATAAAATAGGCTAAAACTTTATATTATATTACCTTAAACTGTTCACTGTACAAATGCACGTGCGATTTATTATCTTTTCCTTCGATGTTTACACAACCCTAAATCAATCTTGAACAGCAACCAAACTTTACAATGGCGTGGACGGGCAATTGAGTTTCGTGGAATTTTTTAATTTAATTATAAAGTACACAACATACAAAAAATAATTTTTTTCATGAATACATTATAAATTAAACCAATTGTTAGGTATTCTATATTATAAATTAATAGCAATCGTTTAGCTAAGTTTATGATGCACAACTTTTAACCAACTTAAATATTTTACTAATCTTGTAAACTTTACAATATAATATTTAGTTATTTACGATAGAAAATTAAGATGTAAAGAGCTTATATACAAAACGAGACAAAAGTCTATAATGATAAAAAGCAAACGAATATGCAGAAATTAATGGTGCGTCGTGGAATGGACATCAATCTCGCGTATAGATACTGCCTATATCTTCGTCCCACACCATTGATCCGAGAAACAGCCTCCAGGGTGTCGGCTGGAATCGGAAGGGGTTTGTGGACCTTGACTCCCGCGAAAATTCTACGGCGCAGTACCCTACCGTCTAAAAAACGTCAGACACCCACATCGGAAGGACTTCGTAAATAATCAGGAAGACCACCTCGGTTGCCGCGAGAAATCCCTCGGCATCCTGAAAAATCGATTCTCGTTCTGTCGATGAAAGCAGCTCATTCTTGAAAGAATTTAAGAGATAGGTTTCATGCGGAATGTTAAGTCTTCAGACAAATAGTTCGTTAGATTCGACAAATACTTCCTGTTCTTTGTTTTTATCTTCACTTAGTCTACAAATCTGAGATAATTTGTATCTTAAATAACTTTCTTACACGATATGTGACAAAACGAGAAATGTACGGACACATTTTCGCACGAACGTACAATTATCTCCTGCATTATCGTTTATTTTGACTATTCTTTACCGTCTACCGACTTCTCTACCGTGGCGTAGAAAAGAGAGCAGAGGAAGGCAAACGAGAAGAAGGGGAGCAAGAGAAAAAAGGTCAACGATTGGATCCATTTTCGCAGATCGCAGATGTCAAAACTCATTCGCGTCCTTGGCTCTCGGTCTTCTTCTCGATCATGCATTACAAAGTCTTGCGAATGACACGCAACTTCAATTAGAATCGCAACGATGTTACGTTACGCGTCGCGGAGTAATTTGCCCGGCGCGGCGTGTAGAAAACAGGCGTGACAGGCGAAGCCTGGCAGTCGGAATCGTTCTGATCTTGTGCCACGTCGTCATTATCGGCGAAAGCCGCTTTTTAGCTCAGATATTTGGAATGTCACGCAACACTACGCGGTATGTTTTCTCGGTGCACGCACCGCATTTAGTTCCCAGAACGCTGCGTGTCGTCGGGGCCGGTATCGTTAAAGGAACCACGCTTACACATACACACGCGAACGTAGACGCTCCAATCGGCCACAAAATTATTTCAAAGTAACTAGTACAATTTTCGAATGTTTTAATTCTTAGTTACATACACACACATTATATTTTGCATCATTTTATGAATGTTTCACGTGTATTCTCCGCTTTCTTTAACATCACAACTTTAACATAAGAATAAATAGTGATGTCTAAATAATTTACATAATGATTTTTTTAATTCGTTCGTCGAAATATTAAGTTTGATTTTAAACGGAAAGCGAGTGTTAGAAAATCTTCTCATTGTCATTTTGTGGCCTTGGATATAATATATGCTATTAGCAGCAAGAAAATTCTATACCTAAATCTCGGTTGATGAATCATTTAGGTAAACCACGCTCTACTTACGACACTAATTATTAACGGCGCTTTGACCGCCGCCCCCTCCTGACTACCCCGCTGTCATGCCGCGGCATATCTGCAGCCATAAGATCCCGTATCTAATTTGCATGGGGCTTAAGCCGAGCCCTGGCCCCTAAGATTGTGGAAACGACTTTCGGCCGTTCGGGGGCTCGTCGGCCAAGTGGCCACGGGGGTGGCACGTATATACGCTGCGGAGATGAGCTACGGGCAGTTCTGACCCCCTCGGCGGGCAGAAATTACCCCCTTATCTTCCCGCGCCAAGGCCGACGCTATATACTGAATCCTAATGCTCAATCTCAAGATAAACGCGCGCGAACCAACCCCGTCCGCGCCCCTGCTGCCTCCCCAATCGTGCGGGATTCTATATGGTGCTTCATGTATCTGACCTCCTTATTCGATCAGTGGGAGCTAACAATCGAAAGGGTAATAAATGCCGGAAGAACGCGAGCTATTCACAGAATAAATATATGAAAGAAAGTACATCCGAATTTATTATTATTTACGAGTAATTAACTTTCTAATCCACAATTGTGCGGTAACATGCATACATAATTGTTATAAAAATTCGTAAGTTTTAAATAATTATAATATCAAAAATTCTCAGTTTTAATTTCTAATGATTTGTTTGAACGTTTCTGGAGATAAAAATTATTTTAATACTTTATATAATACTTGGAATAGTGAGATCCTTAATTTTCTTTATATTATTTCTGCATGCAATCATGATTACATGTCTACCATTTATTAAATTCTCAACATCCAGTATCGCTGTCCCGCCAGGCATCTTCATTGCACCATGTGGAATTCTAGTGCCACATAAACACAACAAACCTGCCGACCGAGTTAAAATGAGGGTGAGAGGCTAAGGTATCCTGCGAAAATTCGTTAATCCGGAAAATCGCACGATTCTGCAAACTACACAAAATTGGTCGGGCAAACTTACGGCGGCGTGGAAGGAGAAGAAGGGGGACCTAGTATATGGCGTCACCAAGAAATTTCGGCGAATCGTCGATCGATGCAGGAGAGAAAGAGAGAGGGGGAAAGAAGGGGGAGGGAAAGAGAGAGAAAGATAGAGACCACACCGTCGAAATTCGACCCTGGGACGGACACCAAGACGGATATTCTGTGACGCGAAGATTAAAGCTCGCGTGTTACAAGTGTGCACGCGTTTGTATGTCTGCGTATATGTGTGAGCGAACCAACTCTGTCACGCGCGGACAAACTACGTTTACATTTACACTGTCATATAGATGAGTTAGATATGCGTTCACACATACACACGCGCACTACCGATCGATAATTTTGGTATAGTACGTTTATATTTGATAAATAATCGATTCTCTCATGTTTCCTGAGTAATGATGTTAATATTTTATAATAACGTTATTAGTAAATCAATCTCAGAAGTGATAACACGCAGAAGTTTAAAAGAAAGATCTGATATGAACGAATGACTTTATTTCCATCAAAGAATAGATTCGCTTCCGTTGTAACAGAGAAATACGATGAAATTGAATGCAGATCTAATAAGGGATATAATTTTAGTTTAAATTTTAACGACATAATTTTGTTTTTACGGTATTTTTATTAATATATTATTTATCGCGGTGCTCTTTATAGCGTGAAAATTTAATCTCACTAAAATTATATTGCCTTCAAAGTCCTGACTTTAAGTTTTCGCGTTCGCGAAAACTCGTAACACAAAGTCCCTTCTTTGACTAAATATATTTTGGCTATTCGACTATTATGAGTAAACTTTTCCGCTCGTGTTCCCGTAAGTGTGTTCTCCGAAAATTTCACATGTCGGCAAAGGGAAGCATCTACGTTTCGACCACATCGTCAACGTGTCACCGGCGTACATCCACATTCACGAGCGACACACACGCGCTCGCGCGAACATGGACGCATGCCGACGCGCGTAGAATGTAATTAAGATAAATTAGCGTTAAGGGGAATTGGGCTGTGGAGCGCGAGGGTGGAGGAACGCGAAAGGGTGGCGGCGACTGTGTGCGTCCGTGTGTCTTATGTATGGACGCGTGTGTGCACATGTACATGCTCTTATTACATACGCGCGCGACACACGCATATATATACACACACACACACACACACATACACATTCAAACATACGGACGCGTGAGAGTCCACGCGAAAGCTCGAGTATGTGCCGTATGAGTATGCGTGCGAAAGAGGGGAGAGTGGAGGGCAAGAGAAGGATGGCAGAGGGTGGCCGGAAAGCGCGGGGGTGGACGGTTTCGAGGGAGGTTACGAGGGAATGTCGGGCGGTAGAGCGTGTATGTGGGCTCTGTGCTTCGTGCGAGTAAGCCTCGTCGGCGTTACGGCACGCTGGAAGCTTAATGATGCATGCCGCCGGTGCCAAACGAGCATCCACTGATAAAGCGATGACCAGGAAGGGGTAGGAGGGTGAAGAGGGACCGACCGACACGAATCTCTTTCCGTGCATCGACTCAGGAGTTATCGAAGGTAGGAGATACATTGATCGCGATCTTCTCGCGTCCAGAGAAACACAATCGATTCCAGAGCATGCTCATTAATATGAGAGTAACTAGAGATAGAACAATGGAACTTGTGTGAATTCTGTTTTCAATGTAATAAAAGCACAACAAAATAAAGGTTACTAAATTCATTAACGAATCTCAATTTTTATGTGTAAGATTTCTCTAGACACAATTCTAGTATCGATATTGTTAAAATTTCACTAAAAATTATATTTAATTTGATATGTAATTGACTTATTTTGTATGTAATTTAGAAGCAAAAAATACTGCTATACGTGTAAAAATAAACATATTTCATTAAAATTAAGCATTATTAACTATTTATGTTAGTATAATTGATATCAGCTAATTTACTATTTTATAAATATTTTGTCAGCATTGCACTTTTCCATTATCGCGAGGATTCTCCAAGCAGAGTGTCGAGATTAGAGAGATAGATAGATAAATAAAGAGAGTGAGCGAGAGAGAGAAAGTGACTTCGCTGTAACAATCGCATCGTAGCGATATCTTACGCGTTCGCCACGAGGTTTGGACAGCGAGGAGAAACAATGCCTCGGGGATGCTGGGGCTGATGGACGCTTCCGATACGCGAGAAAGAGGGCGAACGGCCGGGGGTTGAAGAAGCGTGGTAGCGCAAGGGAGGGACGGCGGAAAGGGAGGGTGAGAGAGAGATAGAAAGCGGTTATACCTCCCTAGTTTCGCCGGCTATTATATTATTTAATTAATTAAGTTCGCGAGACCCTTGCCAGGCCGTTCGCGTGATTAATAACATTGCATGGGCCGAGCGCTATTAGCTCGACCTCGGTCTGTGGATTTACGATGTTCCTTGACTATATCTGTGTATACGTGTGTACATGTACATTATGTTCTTAGACATCATCTGGACCAGTCAACGCCAAACGCAGGATGTCGGATGTTTTTGCTGTATGGGCAACGTTAACGGCGCGCGAGCACATGCAAACGTTGTGAATAAATATTCTTCCGTATTTCCGGACAAGCCAAAGATCTATTCTCCTAATATTCGCTTATTCGACTGGCGATTATGTACGTATATATGTTTAAATAAAGACTTCTAACTTTACTACAAAACTTCAAACTTACTATACTAACAAGATAATATTAAGATTATAAAATTAGTATAAAAATCTGGACTAAAACATTCAAGAGATAAAATTTAAGGATATCTTTTCGAATAAATGTATTATATCAAAAAACTGACAGATATTAAATTAGAGACTCGATAATTTATTTGATAAATGTTGTTAATATAAAATCATTATTGTCTTGGAAAAAAGTGCAAAAAAAAGAATTTCTTCCGAGATTCTATTGTGAATAAAATAAAACAAGCGCTTAATATAGTCCAAGCAGTGTTCCCCAGATTTTCGCAATAAAAGTCGAGTCATGCATTTTGTCCCGACGGACGCGTTGGACGAAGTTCTCTTTTATTGGCAAAGAAGAGTATAGTGCTCGTTAAAGACTCTTTATCTCGTTCCGCTCGAGAAATAGAACTGTCTCTGGTAACTCCACCGTGGGAGAAATACCACGGAGCTCACACCCCTTCGATAATTCGACGGCGATTTATTTCCATTACCGTCGGAAATCAATGTATCCTTTTCTGCAAATCGTCGATGTGAATTCTATCGCGTGATGACAAAGCGTGGGACCTCTGATATGAGATATTAATGTTATTTTCATTGTGAAATATTAAAGCTAATATTATTAACTGTAATATTAACATTGATGTCAACAATGCAGAGTTTCACCGAGGGAAAGAGAAAGAGGCAAAACTAAATGTTCGGGAAAACCATTTGGAAACTTCACATTTAGAATATCTATATATAAAGTGAGAGAAAGAGGGAGATAATAAAAGCTAGATACTAACAATGCTGGAAAATTATTTTCAGGACATCCATGAAAAATGTGTTCAACAAATATCTTGTGACAAGTGTCTTCACTGATTCATAGAAAATCTTTCTCTTTGATGTTTAACGGCTGCCGCATTTATCGTTTTCCCTGTTGGGTATCAGGGGGCCTATTATGTATTTTTTCACGAAGTGAAAATGTGAAAAGTGAAGAGACTTATTAGATTTCGACCAATGAAATCGTAGATACTCTAATGAATTTTCTCATTTTTCGCATCTTTACCTCGTGAAAAGATACGTAATAGGTCCCCTGAACGATAAATCATATTTGATGGTACTTTATTGTTGCTCTCGTTCATTATATTTGTTCTTCGTTTAGATGAATTTTTTAAACAAAATTTTGTAACAATTCTGTACAAAATGTTTACTATAACGGGAGGTCGACACAAGAAATTTTCAAAAAATTTCCTGTCGTAGATAAAAAGAATGCTTGTTTAATTTTAATCGTAAATATTAATATATCTTTTATTTTCTTTTGTTATTTTCAAATCTTTCGTCGAATATATCAGTTAAGTCGTTTAATTCCTAAATGAAGCTTACGCAAATGGTCGTCGTTAGATTTTAGCGGAGCTTATTCGCGCGTTCGTTACGAAATGATGTGCGAACATGTCGCGCAGCGAATCCCGGCCGCATTAGATAACTGCAGCGTAAAACGCGGCACGAGATGTCGCGTACCGGAATGGAATACGAATAAGAATGTTAACCATTCGGACGTTGGAGGATGGGGCGGCTCATTACCTCGTCGCGCGTTTTAGCTTCGCACACATACATACACACACGTAGCTGCATATGTACGCTTGGCGCGATAACCCTTCCCGTATAATTCTGTCAAGATGACCCACTTTTCGCCGCGCTTTTTAAGCTCTTTGAGCTGTGCTTATTCCGCGATAATGAGAACGTTAAAGTTCGTTATTTAACTTTCTTCGTACCTGCCGATATTAAAAAAGTTTAATGAAATTTATAAAACCGTGAACAAAAAAATGTAAACGAACGATTGGATGTGGGAGAGTTAATGTACAATATTTTTTTAAAAAGAGCTTTACGTAGTTTGGCCATTTTTATATTAGTATTTTGCGATCGTCATTCTAGTTAAACAGAATCTCTACTCATAGAGAATTTTATTCAGAAACGCAAATTATGAAACGCAATGTGTGTAATAAATAATATATGCAATATTAATAGAATTTGACAAGATGTTTTTAACAATAATTGAAACTTGGTTTCAATCTTACAAGTTATGTTCACTCTTCCAAACACTATTCTATTAAACGGGCGTTATATACGAGTAAAAAATATAGCCAGTGTTATCTAAATCTGAAATTTCGAAGACGCGAAAACTGCCGGCGAAATCGTATTATCGAAATTGGATAGGGACGGAAAATTCGGTAAAAATGCAAATGTGAGCAGTTGTCGAATCGTAAAAGAGGGCGCGAAATTTACCCGTGCCGACCTTATCGTCGTACAGGGGGTTGAAGTCCAGCCGGTCGTTTCGTCCGGCCGGAGAGATAAGCGAAGTCCATTTGCAATATCTAATCTCGTTGTGGACGACGTCTAAAGAGCCTCCCGGCTACACTTTACAGATCAGCTCACTCGGCTTCCTAGCCGGACTTAGAATAATATAGTCAATATCAATATGCATATCAATACCGCTGATTACTTGAAAACTAAGCGGCAGAAATCGATTAGAGAAACGTGCAATAGTGTGTAGTTACTGTTCCTAAAAGTGGTTGTAGCAATACCATTTTTACAATATGCGAAGCAACCACCTTGACAGTTTGATTAATAAAACAATTAATGATAGTGGCATGCTAAAATTTTATGTAACTATGTCGAAGAGAATTCACAAAAAAATTATCACAAAGCTTTATGTAAATGAACGATACATGTATTATTTATTACCAAAAGATAGTAGATTTAATGTTTTTTTTTTCTTCCCAAAAGGAGATGTCAGTTATTATTATTTGTTTTCGTAATCAGAAAATTCAAACGTGATCCATTTTTAAATCACGACAGAACCGATCCAATTCATGACAACAAAAGAATGCCGAAACATCACCATATGGTATAACATTACCTTCGCGATTACAGACTAACCGCTCCTATCAACCCTCTGGAAAGCTTATTCGAGGTTATTGACATGCACCCTCGTAAAGATACTGCATATTCCGCGTTCTCAGCGAGCAGATAACACCAGAACGTTTGCATTATTCTAGGACTCGGAGGGGTAGCCTCTTTAAATTAACTCTTGAGAATCTAAATTGGCTCCGGCCGATCGTAATTGGTGCGTGGAGAAGTAATCGACCGTTGAAGTCTACCTGCGCATTTTTGGGTCATCGAGGGTGAGATGAGAGCGTCTAATTAACCAAAGCATTTTACGTGCTATTAAAAAAAAAACATCGACAATTCGTCCTTAGGAAAAGAGAAGAATACATATTAACGCGACATTGCATTTTCGAGTTTAAAAAATCTCGCTTCAGGAATTTAGACATCACTGTCAGATAGCACAATGCTCAGTCTTAAAAGATTATTTTTGCGGATTAGTCACGCGCCTTATCTTGAAATGAAGAAATATCGGCCGGCAGCAACGGGCTGCTCCGAATCTTTTCAAAGGCCGAATCGAAGTCCCGGGGGAAGATGATCCCGTCTAGTCACGTCAGCGCGAATAATTATCGGCGAAGGAAATAGCTCCGCTCCCCGCTCCGCGCCGGCGGCGAGAGGAGGTACGCGTGCACGGGGAACAGGAGCGCGCGAAGGGAGAAAACGATCGTCGCGACGGCGACAATCGGTAATTTCTTCGGTCATCGATCATCGCTGCGTCCCACCGTGATTGGCCGAGCGGACGGGGTTGCGGCCGGAATAGGACGCGCCGATTGGCCCGGGACCGGGGTGAGAAAATCTCTCGCCGCGGACTTCAATGCCTGTCGGATAGGATGATTTATCGCAATGACGCTCTTCTCCTCGCCGGCTACGTTTTCCCGCCGATACGATGACGCGTCTATGCGCGTCGGCGATTTTTCGAAATTGGTAACGACCGTCCGGCGCATAACTGCAGCACATGGACACCACGTGAACTGGGATTCGTTTTCTTTGGGTTATCGAATACAATGAGATTTTTCTGCGAATCTTTCAACCGACGGAAATTATTTTCTAAAAAAAAACAGCAAAGTATTATTTTACTGCCTTCTGTGCATTTTTAGTTCAGGAAACGCGATATTTAACAGATGTCTGACAGACGAATTTTCTAATTTCCAATGGGGTTCAGCCGTTAGTCATTTTTTTAGATATTTCCTGTTTTGTGCATGAGCATAACTTACACAGATTTGCTACTACATAAAGGAAAAATCTCTTTTCAAACATTTTGTAGTTACATTGTTAACAAACCTTGATGAAGAAAAAGACAATTTTAATTCTGCCACTTCCTTACTTAATAATACGCCTATGGTTCAATTAAGAAAAATCTTTGCGACAAGATCCAGTTACAGGAATTTCAGCACGCGGTTATATCTTTCTCATTTCTCTAAATTAATTAAATCCTCAACACGTCGTGTAATCATGTTGGATTCGTCCAAAAGACGATAATGATAGAAGGATAAATTCCTGGGAAGTACAAGTCCGTGAATGCTGATGTCCGGCTTGACTGCCTTATCGAAATTTCAGAATGAATCCCGAATTTGCGGTAAAGCGATCGAACGTGCACCGTCATGCCACGTTGGCATATCATGGGAAGACGGTAAAGACCCCCGGATGTCGTTTCCCACCTGAGATTTCGCATAATGCAGCGTGGATGCATACTGCTCGTGCTCCCTCCCCTATGTGCAAGGTACTAGAAACGCCCGATATACAACATTGTTCGCGAAACAATGGAGTTTGCGGCGGCGCCCCACTCTTCATTCCACCTCACCGAAATCCCTGTCGCACTTCGCGTGCTCGGCTATCCCCCGCGAACAAGTGCACTTGGGCTTTCTTATCGCCCGGCCGATGCGCCGCAGCAAATTATGATTGCCCTAATTTCCTTTGGCTCACGATTATCCGTTCTTTCCCGTGACATCGTGACTCGCCAGCACGAAGGACAAGATAATTCTCAGAAGAACCTCTCAGCTGACGGAACGGATGAAAATTGATGTCGAAATAGAAGTCACGTTAATGCTATGTTACGCTTATTGCTGTAAAAGCAGGTTGCAGCGAACGCTTGAAATTATTCATTTGTTATTACGTTAAAATTTGATGTCAAGTCATCTATTGTGTTATAGTTTCAAGTTCATTATTTACGCGTGTCTAATATATACTATGTATTTGTCATTTGTTATTTAACTCTATTTTTTTATTATTCTTATATTATTGTACTTTATATCATTATAAAATATAGCAAACGTGCAAAGTTTTAAAATATTATCCGGAATTTTGAAAAAGGGGATCATTTATTTGAAAAATCAGGATTAAAAAATGAAAGAAATTCGCTATTTTTACGCGTCCAGTCAATCAATATGTAGCCGATGTCTTGTCATTGGTCGAACGTTAAACAGCTCATGATGAATAACGGCAAGTGAAACATGAATAATAATGAACGCGGCGCTAAAGACGAACGATTGGCTATGAATATTAGATAAGAGGGAATATTGGATAAAGAAAGTTCCATGCTAATATTCACGTAACGGGGTGTACAAAACTTTCGAAGTGTAATACTAAGGCGTCATAAATTCATTTAAACCCCCGGTGACGTAATATTTTGCCAAGACGTTCAGAATGGAGTTAAACGTCCCGAACAAAGTTATATTATCTTCGAGGAAACTTGCAACAAGCAAATTTGCGAAAAAAGACGGACAATATTTTGTCGTGCAGATAAACTAAGCCGACAATAATCTTCTCGGCAAATTATAATATACGACAAAAGAATTTGAATCAAATCAAATTCAAATAAAGTATAAAAGGTGCTTTTAGTTATAATAAGTAAGAATAGAATATAATACAATAATATACATTGATTTAATATGTTTTATATTAAATTTCCATAATTATGTACAAATTCTCAAAAAATCCAGAGCAACATTAATGAAACATTACGCAAGCGAACTTAAATGTAATCTAAAAGCATTGCATGATAATCAATAATGATAATATTCACAGAAGCTCTCGGATATCATTGGCAAATATTTCGTGGGGAACCAAACGGATGTGGACAAAGGATTTTTGCGCCCCGTTCTCATCGGCGTTTCGCGTTTCTGCGCGCCAGAACGAGGAACGAAGACGAGGACTATAGCGGGGGCGAAAGCCGGATCGAGATGCGAGACGGAGAAGAAGAAGAAATCGAACCGCGGTCTCGCATGGCGGATCGACGACGCATTGAAAATTAATGTGAATACCACGAAACTGGTCCCCGCGGTATTCGCCCGCGGGAACGGTATTTCTGTATTTACCAATAGTATCGATAATAATTCTTCGTTCTCCGCCCTTTTTTTTCTCTCTGTCTCTCTCGTGCGTCCGGCGATAAGATCTCCCTCGTGGGAGACGCGACCCCCGGAAATTATAGGTTTTCGCGGTTTGAATTATTTCCTGCTTCATCTCGCAAGTGAAACCTTCGCACTCGGTAAGGAACGCAGTCACGATAGGAATGGGACAGATTGGGGCTCGTTATGCCCACCTTCTTCTCACCGTTGCGTTGCGCGCGAGCGTGAGGGTCATACGAGACGCAGGTGTTGATCGCGAATTAATCCTTTCGACTCCGCTCGCATATCGCACAAAGGTATTCGGTGTATTTGGTATTCGCATTAACAGAAGGTTGAGAGCAATCATCATTTTATATAGGTATTAAACACATAAAAAAGAGAGAAGAAAGAGAAAAAAGATAAAGCGAATAAAGAATATATTTATTACAATTTATTATTCCACAGATTAAATGATGCATATTATGTTCGTGATACTTCTAAGTTCAGTTAATTTATTATGACTTTTTCCTTATTAGAAGCACATTTTTCGGATAAAATATCGTTCCGATAAAATGTCACTCGAGTTTTTTTTTTCATTTTTTAAAACTAAATTTTTATTTTACTAAATTGACAAACAACATTACTACAAAATCACGTTATTCTTCTTATATGGGTTCGTAATATCGTTTTTACGCTAGCGTTTGACTTCCAGTTCGCAATTATCTGTGCAGAAGACGGCGGGCGGTCACCTACGCGGCGAATTGCGATTAAAATTCGTGGAAAACGTGTGAACGAACTTTAATTATGCCGCGTAGCGACAAACAAAAGGAGCGAGAGTACCTCGCTCCACGGAGGTGGTTCTCCCCCTTATCCCGCGCGTACCTTCCTGAACCCTTCGCATCTCGCACGCTCTCAAATCGACCAGGGAGGGAAAGGGGGAGAGGTGGGGAGAGAACGTTCAAGGTTAAGGCAAATCGCGCCGCGGATGACGTCAGGATGCAGTTAAACTAGTTTTAGTTTTGGTCCAGCCGCTCCGGAACCAGGCCCGGACAAAGAAGACGCTGTGGGAACCACCGTGGAGGAAGGGGGCGGGGGATGGAGAAAGAGAAAGAGAGCGAGAATAGGAGAAGGAGAAACGCGAGAAGTGGAAATGCGAGATCTTTTCCAGCAGGATCGGCGCTCCGGCATTGCTGCGCTTCCTCTTAATCGAATTTCGGTTGTCCGATCGTTTCGACAACGATAACGACAAGAGAGGAAAGGAAAAAGGCCGCGGCAGCCTTGAGACGTCAGCGTCCGGAGAACGCTTGATTAACTGGTTCTTTGTTGCTAACTAGACGCCGCCGTCGTAAAATGCCCGTTTGCTGAAATTACTATCGTCCGAGCGACTCTGCTCGTGATATATAAATATTAATGTCTACGGAAAGAGAAAGAGAGAGAGAGAAAGAAACGGATAAAGAGAACGTGAACTCCGATGTTTTGTCCTTTGGTTCGAGACTCGCTAGGTCCTTGGTTGAAATATAAAATGTAAAATCTCTCATCACCGTGTCACGTAAAAATTATTATATCGGTGACCGCCGAAAAGGGAAATTAGCATTTATGCCTGTCTTGTGCCTGATGTTGCAATATGCAAAAATTGTTATTACACACATATGATATCTTTTATAGTTGGTAAGTTTAATTAAATTTAATTCTCTTTCTTGTAAATATGTTTTTTATACGAATCATTATCACAATAAATGTGTAATAAATGTGTGCAGAGTTAATTCATACAAGAATATTCATATACTTTTGATTAATAAATGAGTTTATATAAACATCATTATTATAATGCAAATGTTAAGCCTCGTTTTAATTAAATCTGCTTTAGTAATATGTTGATCCCTCCCATGAATTATAATTATACGTACAATATAAAGTTCAAAGATTTGTGAAAAATAGGGTCGTCGGGGATTTAATCGTTATCGATGTGAAGCATCCTATATAGAGTGCAAAGCAAAATTGAATTAGCGCTGATTGACGTTGATACAATCGGCGCTCAGCGTGCCACCGCGTTCCAAGTCTCCTCGATTATTATTGATTCGTTGGCGCGACGCACTCGCGAAAAGACCTCCAAAAGACATAGAATCTTTTCGGCCATAACAAGATTTAGGGGAAAAAAAGAACACGATATGCGACACGTGCCCGAGCAACATCGGGCCCAAGTCGTTGGCCTGATGCCGAAGAGCAGCGCGCGCGAAGAACAGCGCGACGGGCCGCGGGTAAACCAGCAATCATACGGTGGTCCAATTACCATAAGAAGGGCTCTAATTTCACACAATGCTCCCTTTTTTTCTCCCCAGGGCGGACCACGGCTGACCGCGATCGGACGGGTTGCACGTGGCCGAGAGAGGTTGCTCGAGCCTCTCGATCGACTTTCACGATTTCTCAATAAGTTTCTCAATAGCTTCGAAGGGTCGGGGGGCCCTCTCCCTTCGTCCGGCCGCCACGTCTCCTGTGTGACAAAAATTTGATACGGACGCGCGGAGAGATGAGGCCGTCGAGGTCCTCGATGGCAGTGATCAGCCTTTCATTAAGGTGCGCGGGATCAGCGCCACTGCGTGACCCTATTCGCACCTTCTGC
>NW_020225843.1:0-1918 GCF_003070985.1 Temnothorax curvispinosus
AGAGAGAGAGAGAGAGAGAGAGAGAGAGAGAGAGAGAGAGAGAGAGATCAATAATAGATCGGAATTTAATATCGTTTCTAAAACTTTCACGGTTTTAATTGACGATTAAAAATCTTTTCTGGATATATTTGCCCCAAATTTTTCTTTTTAAACATTTTTTTTTGTATTTCTGTTTGTCTTTTATTAAATCTTGATCTGAATCCGCGAGAAACTATCAAACTCTCGAAAATCTCTCAGCATATCGTAATCAGCAAGAAGATGGTGTATTAAATAAAATTCTAAAAAAAATTGTTTTATATCTGGAAATTTAAACCTTAAAAAATTATATCTTTGAAAGTCTTAGAAAAATATAATTGATGAAGAAAATAGCACTGATTAAAAAATTTCACGACACGCGATTTCAAAAGTTTCTAGAATTTTAAATCGGTGGATTTAAATCGCAAAAATTTAAAGCTCTATAAATCATTATCAGAATAATAATTGGACATGAGATAGCAAAAATTAAGTTCCGAGCATTACAGCTTCAGGAGTTTTATTTATTATAAATTCTCTTCCATTATCTATACCGATATGAACAAAATTATGACTCTTGTTGCGAATACTAAACCTGCCGATCTGGATCACGGAAATTTGAGGCTTCAAAAATCGACGGAGTATCAATATACATATAATTAGATACGGGATAAAAATCAAAATTCTGAGCGTTGTATAGCTTCAGGAACTTTATTTATTTGGTTATTGTCATCTTTAGTTCCTTCGAGTCATGATCGAGATACGATTTAGAGTAACATTAAAATATTTAAATAATACATATTAGCATATATTGTATATTTAACATTAGTAAAATGTTATTTTTTATATATATATGATAAGAAAATATGTATTATGACATACGTGTATTTTCCATATATATACATATATACTTGTTATACATATATGCATATTTATTTGCATATAACGTAACAATCAACGAGTCAAATGTTTTCCGAAATAATGCATTACAACAGAAGCGGAACCTGTTATTTTTTTACAAAGCGTTATTATATATTTTATTTAGATAACATTTTTTATGCGCGCATAAACTTGCAATATGTTATCTCTCTTTCTGTCTACGAACAGTATTGTTTCAAATATTAATATTTTGCACGGAATATACTTACAGATATTTCATAGAAGTTTTGTAAAACAGACGAAGACGTGTGCGCGACGCATGTTCGCAGTTTCTATTGTAAATACATCTAAAAGTATTTTACGTACGCATAAAGAACGCATGACGAATATTTAACGCAGGATGTTAATGAAAGTTTTTCATAAGAAGTTGGGGCTGATTTATATAAGTTTTATTTGAATTCTCTTGTACCTTCTTGATGGCAATATAGAGAAATAAACGCAGTCACAACCATGGAAATGAATTATCAGGTACGAATACGAGTAACCAGATACAGTTACATCTGTAAATATCCCTGTGGACGGACGTCACTCGCGCTGGAATTATAAACGGTTCATATGTTGCATGAAGACAATATCTGAATATCAGAATTTAAACTTTCGATCGCACGATTACTTTACATCAACATGCAGGAATTTGTGTCAATTTTAAGTAATTCATAGTGATGATAGGTTGCGGAGAATTACTCGCTAAGAAATATTTTTGTAAATAAATAATTGAATTCTTAATCGTTTGTCGATGTTCCTGTTCGAGATCACTCCATCCTTAAGACGCATCTTAATTGCAATAATAATCATCAGTTGCGGAATATATATCGTCTGTTTGTTTTGAATTGCATTGCTAATCTATATTTAACATTTATTTTTACATTAAAACTATATAAACGACGCTTAATAAATAAATTCAACTTGCATACTATAAACTATATGTCACTTAAATATACCTCTTGTGTCTTGTAGATCATCTTAA
>NW_020225844.1:0-5620 GCF_003070985.1 Temnothorax curvispinosus
AAGGGACTCACGTTAAAAAAGCACCCTGATTTTACGGAAACGTAGTGAGAGGCGAGGGGACTCACGTTAAAAAAGCACCCCAGTTTTGCAGAAACGTAGTGAGAGGCGAAGGGACTCACGTTAAAAAAGCACCCCGATTTTACGGAAACGTAGTGAGAGGCGAGGGGACTGACGTTAAAAAAGCACCCCGATTTTACGGAAATATAGTGAGAGGCGAGGGGACTCACGTTAAAAAAGCACCCCGATAAGGAGTTTAAAACCGTACTGCAACCTCCACGTGATAAACTCTGGAAACTATAAAAATTAAAAAGTATACATATTATAGGCTAATTGCAGACGTACATATGTGCTATTAAAATCACATCGAACACCCACAACGCGGAATGGCAGTGCACTGTGCGCCGGAGTGACGCGACGCTTACGATTTTCGTATTTTTAACTATGTTCCACTATTTTAAAAAAATTGAAAAAAATATATGTTATAGTGGACACTTTAAGAGAAATGTTCGTAAAAATTTCAAAGGAGTACCTCGAAAATATTACCCTAAAAAAATATATTAAAAAATCCAAATATTTTTTTTGGTTTTTTTTGGCTAACATTTTGGACATTTTTTTTTTAATTAGTTTTATTAGTCTACATAACATATATTTTTTTCATCAAGATCGGTCAAGTGGTTTTCGAGAAAAATACATTTCTTTATTTTACTTTCTCCTTGCATAACTTCTAAAAAAATGAATTTTTTTAAATAATATTTGGTAGAAAGTTTTATCATATTGGTACTAACTTGTGACATTAATGTCAGCTCTGTATGATCAAGGGCCGATTTCACATGCTTACTCCGCTAGGCCCTTTATGCATGGACTCGGAAAGTATGCAAAACAATATCAAAGATATCAAAGACACTGAAAACATTGAAAATGTCGAAAACGTCAAAAATGTTAAAGACATCGAAAATGTCAAAGACGTCGAAGATATCAAAAATATTGTTTTGGATACTGATAATAATATCGACGCATTTCGTTTGTATTCTGAAGAGATTAGTGGACAACTTATCGCCGATTTAGGGCATGTTTTTGTTGAATTGCAGAGACTGTCCGGTCACTGGATTGGCGAATGTCGTTTTATTGATCTTGTTTTTAGAGTAAAGAAGCGTTACGATCTGATAACCCAATTTGCTGTCAAATGTCGAATGTGTCACTTCAAAGGTGACTTTTGGAGTGAATCGACAGATGAGAAAATATTGGATGTCAATAGGGGTATTGTTTCCGGTACTATATTGACAGGGACCGGTCATAAACAGTTTGAAGAACTTCTTGCTGCTGTAGATATTCCATGCATGAGTAATAAAACATATATAAAGTATCATAATAAAATGTCGGAAACCTTCGCCGTCGCCGCGGAAGAAGAAATGCGCATGGCTGGCGAAGAGGAAAAACGTTTAGCAATTGAAAGAGGAGATATCATAGACGGAATTCCGCATATACCCGTGATAACAGACGGCTCGTGGATGAAGAGATCCTACCGTACTGGTGGTTACGATTCTCCGTCCGGTGCAGCTATTATTATGGGATGTTATTCTAAAAAAGTCTTATTTGTTGGTGTTCGAAATAAATATTGTGTTGTTTGCGCGAGAGCAGCTAAAATTAATGCAGTAGCAAAAGAACATATATGTTTAAAAAATTGGAGGAGCAATCAGACCTCCACTAGTATGGAAAGTGATATAATCCTCGAAGGTTTCCGACTTGGTTTAGAAATGCATGGCCTTATTTATAGTAAATATATCGGTAACGGTGATAGTAACGTATTAAAAAAATTGAGAAATTTTCCACCGTATCCAAATATTGTTGTGCAGAAAATTGAATGCACAAATCATCTTCTCCGCAATCTTTGTAATAAAATACGTGAAGCAAGTAGTACCGGTAGTAGAAAATATTCAAAATTGAAAAAGGTCGTTGAGCACAGCGTTATGAAAAGTCGAAACGCTGTGGTCAAGGCTGTCACGTTTCGTCGCAATCGTGAAGTTAGTTGGCAAACAAAAATTTCCGAATTAATTAAAGATTTAAATAATATTCTTAGCCATATAATTGGTGAACATAAAGATTGTGCTTCGCTTCGATATTTCTGTAATGGACAACAGAAAGAAGGCGAAGAGAATCTTGTGCCCCAATTACAACGTGCAAATTTATTTGAAAAATTAGAAAATGCTATGAAACGCATTGTAGATAATGCCAATAGCTTACTTTATAAATATACTAGTAATTCCGTTGAAAGTTGTAATGGAATTATAAGTAAATTTATTAGTGGCAAGCGCATTTATTATGCCATGAAAGGTTCTTATCAAACACGCATTAAAGCATCCGTAGTACAATTTAATACTTCGCGAGCCTTAACTTCTGTTTGTCATGCAATAGATAAAGATCCACCCGCACAAAGAAAAATAATTGAAAATAGAAATATAAAGAAGAATGCCAACAAACTTCAACAAACACGTGCGGCGAAAGAATTACAACTCTCTGTTCGTACATCTAAATATTCCGTTAAAATAGCTGATAAAGATTATGGACCTTTTTTTTTAACGTGCGGAAATCTTCAACTACCGGGTTGCCGGGCCGAAGCCCGGTATATGGCCCGGTAGCCCCTCCATGGTGTTGTGAAGGGGAAGACCTCCCTGCCTCCAAGAGAGACAAGGGGGAGTGCCGGATTTTTACCGGCTAAAACCCCACGGGTGTCCAACCGTCTATTGAGGGACGCCCGGGAACTGTTGATCATTACTTCCGGGCGCCCCCCAACACCAGGTCCTGACTGGACCTACCTCTCTATGAGCCTTTAGGCTTATAGGCTCGAGAGCCTCTTTATATCTATTTGTGTAGCGGGATGTGGACACCACCCACCCCGCCACCTTTTCCGGTGCTTTTGGAAGGTTCGGTTCGATGTCCCGCAGTCCCCGACGAGGCACCGAACCACTCGGCCTCCGAGAACTTCCCCCGTTCGGAGAGGAGTCCCGAAGGTGCAACTTCTGCCCGTTCGGAGCATTGCTCGCCCCGCACTGTCCTCCACCGTTTGTTGGTGGTGGAGGGAGGACAGACAGGTCAGGTTTGACTTAGCTGTCTCCCTGGTTGATCTAATCGGAGAGGTCCGCCGCTGGGGGAGAAGGTAGATCTCTCTCCCCGCGACGGATCCTCTTCGCCTCCTCCTTGGAGGACATAACCCTTCCGCAGTAGTGGTGGAAGGCTCTCCAATTCTCCTCCCTTCCGACAATTGCCGCCACAACTGCCGGAAGGGAGAGATCCTGCCCTATCTTATCAGTTAGGACACGGCGCGCTCTGCCCAAGCAGGGCAGTATTGCAGCGTATGCTGCGCCGTGTCCCTCTCCTCGTCGCAGTGGTGACATCTTGTGGTGGCCTCTTTCCCAATGCGGTGCAGGTAAACTCCAAAGCATCTATGCCCCTGCATTAACACCTGCACCGCATGATATGACACTCCGTACCTCTGACTGTCCAGCCATTCGGCTAGGCAGGACCGGTTGGCGTCGACGGTCCTCTGCCCAAACTCAGCGTTGGCCAAATACTCCTGCCAGCGCCGGATCATGACCGTCCTTTCCTGGAGCCTGATCGCTCGACGTGCCCTGGGCAGGATTGGTCCTGCAGCTCTTTGATACGCCGATGTATCTCGGCGTATTGATGAGCTGCAAGCTCCAGCGGGGGGAGTCCTGTCAGGGCTGTCGCCGCCGCATGCGAGACGGTGCAATACGCAAACATCCGGAGGGCTATTGACCGCTGCACTTGGCGAAGCTTTGCCTTTATGCAGCGCAAGCCCTCTACCACCGGCGCCCAAACCGGGGCGCCGTACAATGTCACGGCGTGCACCGTCGCGGCGTAGAGTCGGCGAGCACGACCGCTCGCCCCTCCCAGATTTGGCATTAGCCTTGCCAGGCTATTTGCCACTCCCTTGGCTCTGGGAAGCAGGCGAGCAAAGTGCTCGCCGAAGCTCCAGGAGCCATCCAGCCAGAGGCCAAGCAACTTCATGCTTGCCCCCACGGAGACACGGGTGCCCTCCACCATGATGTGGGCCTTTGGCGGTCTCCCCATAGACTTCTCGTAAAAGAAGACGGCTTGCGTCTTCTGGGGAGCCATCTTGAGGCCCACCTCCTTTATTGCGGCCACCACAGCCACCACCGCGACATTCGCCTTTTGACTATGGCCTCCCTCCATGTGTCACCTTCTACTCCCAGGAATGTGTCATCTGCGAAGCAGTTTAACCAACATCCCGGGAGGAGGGCGACCCGGAGAACATAGTCATACCCGAGGTTCCACAGGAGCGGCCCTAGGACCGACCCCTGCGGAACCCCTCTCACGACCAGCCGGACCCTGTTACCGTCCCAGTCCGTATAGGCCAATCGCCTGTCCCGGAAATAGTCGTACAATACGGCTATTAAATACGGGGGAACGCCGTGATACAGCAGCGCTGCCCGTATTATTGGCCACGGCAGGGAATTAAATGCATTGGCCACATCAAAGCCAATGCTCAGCAGTACCCTGCCGGCCTCCATCGCGGCCCCCGAGATGGCTCTGTTACGCAGAATAGCGTTAACGGTAGATTTGCCCTCTTGAAAACCGTACAAAGATTATGGACCTAATGCAGAACGGCCAAATATCCAAGATAATATGTACGAACAGCTGAGACGTTATCATTTTGAAATGTTATTAAAGCAACAACATAATCGTGCTATATTAGAATGTGCTACACGGGATCAGCATGCAAACCCGGAGTGGCACAACATACGGCGAAGTCTTCTCACTGCTTCAAATTTTGGAAAAGTTTGTGCAGAAAAGAAACAACTTTGTGCCAAAATCTTGTAAAAGCAATTCTTTATCCTACTCGATTGACTACTGCGGCTGTCGAGTGGGGTAAAGAATAAGAGATGATGGCACGAGAGCAATTGCAGATGGAATTAGGGATAGAAATTTCTAGTTGTGGTATATTTATAGATGAAACAATCCCATATCTTGCCGCGATGCCTGACGACATTGTTGGAGACGATACTATCGTTGAGATTAAATGTCCTTATGCGGCGCGGCATGTACATCCCATCGATGCAATGCTCAAAAAGATTTCTGATATTCATAGAATATTTGATAAAACCGATGACACTCGAATGAATCAAAGACACGCGTACTATTTCCAAGTACAGGGACAACTCCACATAACGCAAAGAAAGTATTGCATTTTTGTTGTGTGGACACCCCTTGGATTAAAGTACACGATTGTCGAGCGTGATGACAGATTTTGGGAAACAAAAATGTTACCACTGTTTAAACGATTCTACGAAGACTGCTTGGTTCTTGAAATAATAGATAGTAGAGCAGCAAGCAATATGCCTATTCGGGAACCTCAGTATGTCATCGAAGCGCAAGAAGCGGCTAGAAAAAAGGACATAAAAGTGGAAAGTGTTATCGAAAGCACTACCACTTTTGCTATTCCAGAAATGGAGCAAGATGACGATTGCATTATAACTGATTATTATATACGAGATCTAACCATAGACCTAGGATAAGATAGACGGAGCGTAAATTGCTACTATGGACAAGGGGGGTAAGGATAGCGCGGGAGGGGAAATAG
>NW_020225845.1:0-14775 GCF_003070985.1 Temnothorax curvispinosus
GCATCACGGCCGAGATGCCTGTCAGCGGTCTAGTATTGTATAGAAGTCTACTCGATGATAATATCTAAATATTATTTTATAAATTAAAATCTTACATTTTTCATCCAAACCCCAGATTTCTAGCAGTTTGTATTTGGACACGACTCCCTGCGACTGCAACGTTTGTACTATTGCTTGAGTGCGTGGTATCAACCTGAAAAAATCGTATTGAATTGATGTAATCTATTCGATGAATCAACGTGAAATCAAAAGGAGATAGAATAACGATTTACCTGGCCCATGACTTGGTGATGCTCCCAGGTGTCGTCAGCAACGACGGAACAAATCGTTTCAGCTTAGGGTACACTTGACCCTTCAAGAAGAAATACGCGAACCACTTTACACCGTCCACAGATGCTCTATATCCATCGATGGTAGTCCCCATCCGGCCTTTCCAAATGTACCAGACACGCGGTAAATGATCTTCCTGGTTCCTTGATTATATCTATAAATGAGAATAATATTCGATCATAATAAAAATTAATATCTTTATAAATAAATAGGGAAAACATTATAAAGCAACAATTGTGATAAAAATACCTTGGCGGTGGATCAACCAATGATTCACTAAGATGGCATAACGTGGAAGCGAATTTCGGCAATCATTCGGGTTCTATCGCCGTGACACCTCGCATATACATCTTATTCGTTTCGTACACCTCTTTATAAACCACCTATTCCGGACTTATTTTCCGTAGAACGCACGAAGAATGCATGAACCAGGTTCCTCCATTTCTGATGGTGTTCTGAAAGATGGTTCAGAATAGAGAGGTCGCATTCAATAGGTCTTAATTATCGATGATAATTAAAACACACCATACCTAACCTCTAAAGCATATTTCCACTTGGCCTTATCCTGATCCTCTTTTAGATCCGCCATACCTGCAAGAACTATCTGGCGCAGCAATTTCGCTTCCATGTCGGTTGGTAACGGCATTCTGTAACAATTCTTGTTGTAGACAATGTAGACAACCGTCTCAAACATATTGCAACATACATACAGTCAAATTCCAGTATTCTGATCTAATTGAGGAAGTCAACGAGAAGACAATGATGACGACGACGACGACGACGTTTCGTGGCGGTGGTTGATAGCGCGGCGCTTTTCGACGTCTTATCGTGTCCTGTCTCGCGGCATGTATTCCTTGCACTCGCGTAAACATTAATTTTCTCCTCCAGCCTCTTCGAGATTCGCCGCCATATTGATGACGCGCCGCTTGACTGCTTTCCGTCTTTTTATAGTCGACTATTTAGAAGTCGACTTTTAGTCGACTTTCCGCCATTTTTAGAAGTCGACTAGAAGTCGACTAGAAGTCGACTTATAAAAGTCGACGGAAAATTGACTTTTATAAGTCGACTATTTAGAAGTCGATTTTTAGTTGACATTCCGCCATTTTTAGAGGTCGACTAGAAGTCGACTTATAAAAGTCAACTTTCCGTTGACTTTTATAAGTCGACTATTTAGAAGTCGACTTTTAGTCGACTTTCCGCCATTTTTAGAAGTCGACTAGAAGTCGACTTTTAGTCGACTTTTCGCCATTTTTAGAAGTCGCCTATTTAGAAGTCGACTTTTAGTCGACTTTCTGCCATTTTTAGAAGCCGACTAGAAGTCGACTTATAAAAGTCGACTTACCGTCGACTTTCCGTCAACTGTGCTCTTAGGGTTATGTTACGCTACGTGACCATACGAGAGTCTTGTGCGGTGGCTATAAGGTGGAAGCACATTAAATTGCAGGAGAGCACGAATGCAGAAGTCATATGCGCATGCGCTATGGTGTCTGCATATTGCTATGGCTTCTGAATTTTCAATCTACATACACTATGCTTATGTATTTTTTAGGCCATTGCACGTAACAAAGAAAATAGACCAATCGCAGTCGATTATTCTTCTCGCGCTTGAAGAATAATCGAGTGTGATTGGTTTATTTTCTTACGGCCTTACGATTAAAACTAAAACTTTGTTACGTGCAATGGCCTTGTAGATTGAAAATGGGTGCGTTCAGCCGATACTCTGCTAGCCTAGCGCACGTAAGCAGCGAGCGCTTTGCTACCATTTGCTACGGAAAAATTTGGCTGGACAGAAGCGCTTCGCCAAATTTTTCCGTAGCAAATGGTAGCAAAGCGCTCGCTGCTTACGTGCGCTAGGCTAGCGGAGTATCGGCTGAACGCACCCAATTCTGAAGCCATAAGCAGTATGCAGACACCATAGCGCATGCGCATATGGCTTCTGCATTCGTGCTCATGGCTCCTGCAATTTTATGTGCTTCCACCTTTTTAATTATACCAGTTCAGCCCAGAGGGGATCGATCATGTATCTTTTCCTCTAGGACGGAACGTGAAAAGTAAAAAGTTTATCTCTTTCTATTCAACACTAATAGAAAGAGGTAGTTAAATGAAACTTTTCACTTTTCACGTTTCCGCTCTAGGGAAAAAGTTACATGGATCGCTACCCAGCTCAGTCAGTGCAACTAAAAGAAACAGACCAAATACCTTCATATTTCCATACTATTGCATGCGCATGCATGCGCTCTCCTGGACGATACGGCCAGATACGGCGCAGCACAATTAGCGTGGTTAGCTTTGCAATCGTCGAGTTTGTTTCATAAACCGGTTTGTGTGTGAATAAATATTAGCAGAAAATAGACGTGTAAACTCTTTGTTAAAAAAAAGCAATAGGAGAAAATGGTCAATGCGAAGGACGAAGAGACCGCGGTCGTGGAAAATGGCCCACAGAAAACGACCAAGCAGTTGCAAAAGGAGGCCAAGAAGTTGGCCAAGTTAGAGAAATTTAAACAGAAGCAGGAGAAAAAGGGGACCGAAAAGTCGGTAAACGTAAAAGAGAAACCAGAGGTAAGCCCATACCTGGCTCTGATAGAGAGAGAGAGAGTGCTGAAAATATTGGTATCTTTATTATCCATATGGAGTCTAACCGTTCATTAAGTAGGTTTCATAAATAACTCTTGCATCGCTTTAATCGGCCATGTCTCTTATTCTAGATTATTTTAATTAGACTTACAAACGTGGTCCAAATTTGCTAACATTCGGACATTCGCGCAATTAATTTACTAATTTATTCTTGTTGAGTGTTTGAATTATTCAATTGATTCAAACCTCGATATCTAGAGATAAAGAATTAAATCTGTCCAAATGTGCAAAAATTCAGTTCCAAATTTTTTTTATCGCAACAAAGGAACTAATTGCTGAGTTAACTAGCATTTATTTAGTTATTTCTACTTCCACCTGTTTCGAATGTTTTCCATAGAGGGAAAATCAAGTTATAAACTTAGTTTATCCCACACACCTTTTATGCCTGTTCTAGACTGGAGGATGATCCTACTCTCGGCTCATCCGAGAAGTAGTGTAGACGTGTAAAAATCTATAGTTTATGTCACGTACACTATAGAAAGGAGAATGAGCCGAGAGTAGGATCATCCTCCAGTCTAGAACGGGCATAATAGGATAGTACACACCAAGCACTAAATTTTCAATACGTTTACACCAAATGATTTGAAGTAAATAGAGTAGTAGGAATAAGGTTTCAAAGCACAGGTCAAATGATATATGGTGTCTCGGTGCTAACTTATGTCTGAAATTTTAGAGCATATATCTGTCTTTTTTTACACAACATGCTATTAATTATAATATTTTTCGTAGATTACTTATGATCTCACATACCCATACGTTCATTACTAGAATTATGAAAGACATATTTTTGAAGAAAACTTAAATTGATCATTATTTAGTATTTTAATGTTTACACTGCTACTAATTGTAAGTATGCGTATTATTTTGATTTATTATATCATTCATATTAAGCTAATCTAATACGAATATAGTACTGTGTACATATATCAAACGATCAGTGTAAACGAGGCCTCTATTTCTTAGAGATTTTGCGTCAGACTTTTATTTTCTGTATTTATTTTTACTATGTAACTATAAAATACATAAAATGTAAAGCAATCTTTTTTATATATTGTTGCTGTATAGAATTGATTGCACTGCCATCTGTATTTATACATACAGATAATCCTCAAATAATATATTATGATTAAATTATTTCAAGTTATTGAAAACTATATTATTCAAGGCTTAGGATTCATACAATTTTAGAGATTACGTTTTGTGCTATTGAAAATTGCAATTCAAGACTCCAGATCTATATAAAATTGGGCATTTAATTCAAGGAATTATTTAAAAAAATTGAATTATTTTAAAAAGTTCGATTGTATTTCATTTGGAATAGATTTGGAATAAATCAGTGATTCTGATCATCTACGCACAGACAACTGCGTTTGACTCTCATAGCTATCCTATTACAAATTTCCAATTTCGAGAGTCCTAAATTATTATTTTATTAAAAAAAATTTTTTTAAATTAAGTTATTACAATTTTTTACCGTGCTATTTGAAACTCGATGCAATTTAAGTACATATTATTTGAGAGTTATCTGTGTCACACAAATAAAACACGATAGTTGCATTATTCAAGTTTGACAGGAAACTTGCATATAATTTTGATAAATTTTGGCGCATATTTTTATTTTATAATTAGTTTTCTGTCTAATTTGTTGTAGTTTAGATCCAAACTACTCTTTACATATTCGTGGATCTAGCTTTTTGATATTGAGATTTGGATTAGTGAAATAATTCAAATACATTTATTTGAGTAATAATTATTTCACATAATTTTAATATTACATTTTCTGAGTATTTACAATTTCTGACTGTACTTGCACCATAATTTAGAAATATTTATATATTTCCATATATTTTTATTGGCAATAAGTATTGTCGATTTAGTGTTAATGGAAAAGAAATATTGCATTTTTGTAAGCAATGTGTTAATAATTTATTCATTAATCTGATATATCGTAGAAAAATGATAACAAGAAAGAAACTACAGCAATCTTGTATACTATCGATACACCACCTGGAGAAAAGAAAAATGTCACATGCCCAATGCCAGATACGTATAGTCCGCAATATGTGGAAGCTGCATGGTATCCTTGGTGGGAAAAGGAAGGTTTTTTTAAACCAGAATATGGAGTAAGTAAACGAAAAATTGGAAAAGATAAAAATTGAAATATATGTAATATCATTGGATTTAAAACGTACTTATCTGTATACGTTAAAATTTCATCTTAGAAAAAAGATATATTGGAGGAAAATCCAAAGGGAAAATTTGTAATGGTAATACCACCGCCTAACGTAACTGGTTTCTTACATCTTGGACATGCTCTGACTAACGCTGTAGAAGATGCTATTACTAGATGGTATAAATGTTATATGAATTTAGGATATAATTTGACACTTTCTAAAAGATAGAACTGCAGTTGTTGGATTTCTAATTGTTAATGTAATTAATATAGGAACCGTATGAAAGGTCGTACAACACTCTGGAATCCGGGTTGTGATCATGCGGGTATTGCTACCCAGGTAGTTGTAGAAAAAAAGCTGTGGAAGGAAGAAAATAAATCTCGTCATGATATTGGTAGAGAAGAATTTATCAAGAGAATATGGCAGTGGAAATATGAGTAAGAAAAATTGTAAACAAAACATTTATTAAAACAACTTGTACAATTACATGGAAAACAAAATGTAATATGTATATATAATATTTAATTAGGTTATCTATTTGAATATATTTTCAGAAAAGGCGATAGAATTTATTCGCAATTGAGGAAGATAGGCGGTTCTTTTGATTGGAGCCGTGCTTGTTTTACAATGGATCCTAAATTGTGTAAAGCCGTAACAGAGGCATTTGTGCGCTTGCATGATGAAGGTATTATTTATCGCAGCAATCGTTTAGTTAATTGGTCGTGCGCTTTAAAAAGTGCGATATCGGATATTGAAGTGAGTACTATGTAGATGATAGATATTTCTTTAACAAATGTATATTTGAAATGTATATGTACAATGACCAATTTGAAAATCTTTATTAAAAATATATTTGTTGAAAAAAGGTTGATAAAGTGGAATTAAGTGGACGGACTCTGCTTTCTATACCTGGCTACGAAAAGAAAGTAGAATTTGGTATTTTGGTATTTTTCGCTTATCAGCTCCTTGATTCGGAAGACAAAATAATTGTGGCAACCACTCGCATTGAAACTATGTTAGGAGATACCGCTGTTGCAGTGCATCCAAAGGACAGTAGATACGTACGATATATTGGAAAATATGTGCAGCATCCATTTTGCGACAGGCATATACCCATTATAGGAGATGAGTTTGTCGACATGGAATTTGGCACTGGTATACATATAAGTAGTTTGATAAATCAGCAAATGTACTGAAAGTTAAGCTATTGTGAAAGTAACATTGTGGTGAAAGTAGGTCAAGGATAACTGAACTATTTCTCAGGTGCTGTAAAGATTACGCCAGCCCATGATCCAAATGATTATGAGGTTGGAAAGAGGCATAATCTGCCATTTATCAACATTTTTGACGATGATGGAAACGTTATTGGAGACTATGGCGAATTTACGGTATCATATTTCTCTTTATAGATATAATATAGAGAACTTTTTTGAGAGATTTTATTATATAAATACCAAAGTAAATGTACACGAATTAAATAGCCCTTGATTACAGGGAATGAAAAGATTTGATGCCAGAGTAGCTATCATTAAAGAGATGAAAAAAAGAAACCTGTTGATCAGTATAAAAGACAATCCAATGGTAATACCCATATGTAGTCGATCGAAAGATGTGGTCGAACCTCTCGTGAAGCCACAATGGTAAGTTAACGCATTGTGTACTTGAACCTTTGTGTTTGTTGACCTTTTTTTAAAGAAATTTATCTGATTTTTTTTCGTACTCAGGTATGTCAAGTGTGACGAAATGGCTGCTCAAGCTAGGGAAGCGGTAAGTACGGGTGCTCTGAAAATAATTCCAGAACAATTTAAGAAAACTTGGTATATCTGGATGGATAGTATCAGAGATTGGTGTATTTCGCGTCAGCTCTGGTGGGGCCATCGCATTCCTGCCTATGCAATTAAGTCTACTAGTTCTTCTATAAACACAAAGAAGGTAATTTTTATGAAATCTTTAAAAACTGTAGGCTTTTTTGTACTGAATGATTTTTAAGCAGATAGTTTTCACATAATGAATAAAAAATCTCATATAGATAGATGAATATTGGGTAAGTGCGCATTCCGAGGCTGAGGCTAAAGAAAAAGCGGCTAAGAAATTGGACGTTAACGTAAACGACATTATTGCGGAGCAAGATCCTGATGTATTAGACACTTGGTTCTCTTCTGCTCTTTTTCCATTCTCTGTCTTTGGTTGGCCAGATGAAGTATGTATGCCATAATACAGTGAATTAAGGCTCCTGGGTACTCTGCATGTTGGAATGTGACGTCAGAAGCGAAATGACACGTTGAAAATTCTTGCATGGTATTTTCAAATAAAAAGATATTTGCTTAAAATAATACTACAGATTACTTTAGCACATTTCAAAAATACTCCGAGTTGCATTCCTTTCCCTTGACAGTTATTAAACATCCGTAAAACGAATGTGAAACGATGCAGGCGTATGCGCAGGCGCATGACTAGGTTTCGTATTACGTTCATTTTACGGCTGTTTATTAACTGTCAAGGGAAAGGGGTAGACCTAACCTGAACTCGGAGTATTTTCGAAGTGTGCTGAAGTGATCTGAAGTGTTATTTTATGCAAATACCTTTTTATTTGGAAATGGCATGCAAGAATTCTCAACGTTTCTCGCTTCTGACGGCACATCTCACGAGATGTCGGGAAAGAGCCCAGGGACCGTTTTCTTGAGCTTGCCCTAATGATTTTCGTATGCGATTTTCTATTTGAAAAGCATTGAATTTCGCATGCGAGTTTCATGAAAACGATTCGAGAATAGGGCTCCAGGAGCCTTAAGAAACAAAGCGATTGAGCTTATGAAATTTAAAGTAAAGAACTTCTATGTCGGAATGTGTTTTTTCAGACTCCTGAGCTCAAGGCGTTTTATCCAGGTACGCTATTAGAAACTGGCCACGATATACTCTTCTTTTGGGTTGCCAGGATGGTCTTTATGGGTCAAAAATTGTTGAAACAGCTGCCTTTCAAGTATGTTAAATGCATTCAACATCTATATTTTTTTGTATGAAGAAATAATGATCTATCTCTCTGTAGAGAAGTATATCTGCACGCGATGGTGAGAGATGCACATGGAAGAAAAATGAGTAAATCCTTGGGAAATGTAATAGATCCTATGGATGTAATCAAAGGAATATCTTTAGAAGTGTGTAGGAAGAATGACTTGCTATTTATTATATGTTCCGTAATTTCTTTTTAAATCAAGAATGTTTTGTTTTCTTTCAGGATCTCCAAAGACAATTGTTAGATTCCAACCTGGATCCAAAAGAGCTTGAACGAGCTCAAGAAGGTCAGAAGCGTGATTATCCGCAAGGCATTCCCGAATGTGGAACGGATGCTCTGCGATTCGCTCTCTGTGCCTATACTACTCAAGGGCGAGATATAAATCTTGATATATTCCGCGTACAAGGATACAGATTCTTTTGCAACAAGATATGGAACGCTACAAAATTCGCACTTACCTATCTTGGATCTCAATTTAAATGCGACAATTTAAATGATAAGGTAAATTTTAACATTTTATGAAAGTCACCCATGTTCTGACTATTGTAAAATATCAAATATGTAATTGTAAATTCTTTTACGCCAGAAATACAATAACGCAAATTGTATTGACATGGTTGGAGATAGTGAGTGGTATCAGTGGACTTTGAATGAATCGTGCGTGCAGGAGGCGCTAAATAATTACTTGGCGGATTACCCGTACCTCGATGGTTATACACCTTCGCAACTTGACTCGGCAGTTCATCGATCATTGAAGAAATTAAACATTGATCTTGCAAGGCATCTGCACATTAAACGTTGGTACGACCATGTCGCCACATTTACGGCTGAAGAAAAGGCTGTGTTTCGTGCGGAACAAAATAAAATGATACCAAAACTTGCATACGTTAACGAGCATCAACGCAATAATGACGATACATTTGAGGTAAAGCTTTATTTAATATACAAGTAACACCTTTGTTTAGAAAAATTAGCAAAAATTTTAATCTGTACTCGTAACACATTTTCTTATTATAGCTGACTGGGAATGAGAAAAATGTAGATTTATGGATGTTATCACGAGTTAGTTACGCCGCCGCGACTTGCGACGAAGCAATAAAACAGTATGATTTTGCATTAGCTACTTCTACCTGTTACAATTTATGGCTATATGACTTGTGTGATATTTATCTGGTCAGTAATAATTGATTTTTTTATGTTATGGTACATTATGGGACACGGAGAAAAAATCTTTTTATACAACAATTTATGTGTCTATTACTAGGAATACCTCAAGCCAATATTCCAAAGCGAAGATAATGCGGCTAAATTAGCGGCTCAAAAAATATTATTTATAACGCTAGATGTGGGGTTGCGTTTGTTGAGCCCGTTTATGCCCTTTATAACGGAAGAGCTTTATCAACGTTTACCTCGTAAGAAGCTAATATATCCAAGTATATGTGTAAGTCCATATCCAGATGATGCCAAGGTAGGTAATTATATATTTACAACCGCGATGATGACGCGTGATTAAAGTCAGTGCTATAGCTGCGACATGTCTGATGTATTTCAGTGCCGTTGGAGAAACCGAGAGGTCGAAAAGGACGTTGAGTTTGCGCAAAAAATAATTAAAAATGTTCGATCTGCCCGCGCAACTTACAATTTACCGAATAAAACGAAAACTGAAGCGTATATCGTGTGTAGTGATTCGGCTTTAAAGGAGAAGATTATTCGGTATAAATTACTCATAGAAACTCTTGCATATTCTATTCTCAGCACGCGAAAACCACCAGTAGGTTGTGCTATTGTTACTGTAACTGACAAAGTTCAAGTGCATCTATTACTAAAGGTAAACACATTACACCATATTATATACTTTTACAATAATATTTAAAGTAACTTTAATTATTATTATATATTTATTAATATAAATGTATTTTGTAGGGTTTGATTGACCCAAAGAAAGAGTTAGAAAAATTACAAAAAAAGGAAGGACAATTAGTCGAGATTATACAAAAATTGAAACAGGATTTAGCTGTGCCCGATTATGATGTAAAGGTACCTCTTGATGTTCAAAAGAATAACAAGGAAAAGTTGGCGAATAACGAAGGCGAATTGCAACGAATAATTGATGCAGTAATGGTCTTACAAACAATGTAGACAGTAAATACATAGAAAATTTTATAAACATTTAAATTACGATTCATATAAGTTACTTATTTATTGAATTATTTAACATACTTAAGTAACTTATTTATTGAGTTAATAGAAAATTTACTTAGAAATTATGCTCTCCTCTTATTTAAAATTGTAGTCGGATTAAACATGAATACGTGCGTGCGCGAAAATGTACAGATGACTGTATAAAATGTATACAGAACAAGTTTATTCTGTAACCTTTTAATGTGTGCGTCAAAGATCTAAGTTAGACACTTTCTAACGTGTTATTCTGTAAATGTTTTTTATTGCAAGCTGGCGTAAGGCTCCTACTAGCTCGATTGCCAAGTTTATGTTGACAGTACATACAGCGTCACTCTTGGCAAAATTGCGACTTATAAAAAATGAAAATGACGTTAAAAAGCTAAATTATTCTTGTAACATACAGCGTCATTTTTCATTTTACTGTAGTGTTTTTATATTTAAAATAATTGTAGTGTGTGTTAAAATATACCGAGGATTCCCATCTATTATAAATATGTGAAAGCAAATATTTATTTCAATTCGGCAATTGTAAAACAGCTTGTTTCGTCCTTGATTAGATACAATTCAATTCGACATACATGGGTTATTGATTATCTACACAATAGGGGAGTTTTTTGTATATTTTACAAATCCATCGATTACAAATGCGATTTTATTAAAAAAATATTTTTATTTTAATGTACGTTGTAAGAATTTTTATGATATATTTTTTTGCTTTTGACGTCATCAATTCAAGATAGCTGCAATGAGTGAACAGGAGTCTTAATAAATTTTTTAAATTCTCGAGAATCTGCTTCCTACATGGCAGAGACGATACGCAGTTATTTACTGTGTCCAGAAACGATGATTCATTTATTAACAAATAAAGAGAAGCTAACAAAGTTTTTTTTGTTCCTTTTTGGATTTTCGTCCTTTTGAAGTTTACAGTATCACGCTTTCTTTCCGTTTAGAACTTTGATGTTTCGCTCTACGAATATTTAAATCTTTAATTTTTACTAAATGTAAAATTAGAAAAGGTTTTTTAAATTAAACAGTCTGATTTTTTAGCCTTTTTAGTTTAGTTTAAACTAAACTAAATTAAACCGCCTTTTTATATTATTCAGAATTTTGAAATTTTTGAATCAAACGTTTTTACAATCAAATAGTTTGTAAACAACAGTCTGTTGGAAAGATATTTTAAAAGTCAATTAATAACTTTAAATAACTATTAATAATTGTAAACTTTATAAACGTTTACGTTAGGAATCTTCTAGTAAGGGATCGGACACGCCGGATACGTCGCCATTTGAGAGTCCGGAAGCAACCGCCACGCGATGTTCAAACTATATATTCTAATGCAAAAGTGACATTCAAATGTTTATTATGAATGTTTAATCTTAAATAATATATATTGTATAGGGCCAAAGCACATATGACAGTCGTAGTCGTGGACGTAAGTAACGCACAAGCTTTGGCGTATCTTGATTTGTCAGGTCGAGGACTACGACCGTCGTATATCGCTACGCCATGTTATGTGCTTTGGCCCATATTCGGAAATAACGTAACAGATTTTAATAATTATTGATATTTATGTAAATATAATATTTTTAGCATTACATTTACTTAACACATATTGCATGTAATAAATATAACAGGAAGCACGGAAGTGTTTCTCGAATGGCGGCGACCAATCCGCAGCCTATTAACCTGTTGTCCGATTCTTTACTAAAAGATTCCTAGTTTACGTTATCAAAAAGATTAAAGTATCAAAGTTCTAAGTAAAAAGAAAACTCTTTTTGAAGCTCTCTTGAAGATACTATGGTCAAGAGTTCGGAAATCCAAGAAAGAAGCTCGCTTTGCAGGCGTTAACTTTGCGTTGTGCTATCTATCGCTAGGAATTTGTACTCTCTAAGGCACCAACTGTAATGCAATTATTAGTGTATTTGCTTATATTGTACAAATAATGCCGACGCGCCAGTTATTGGGTAGCATCAATGTTGTTATGAATGTAAGTGCTGGTCTACAATCTTGCTTTAAAGGGTATTTAAGCTCTAAGCCGTAAGTGCCCATCTACAATTTCAAATTTGAGGCTCAGTATCGTGATTTTTTATACCGGAAGAGGTACTGAAATTTATACCACGCATAAAGCACACCTAAATTAACGTATATTCACAGTTTCAAGAAAATCCTAAGAAAATCGATTTTCTCTAGTATAAGGACGAGAGAACGTCCTTAAGCCCTAAGCCCTAAGAAATTGACCAATCAAAGTCAATTATTCTCCTCAAATTCAACTATGATTGAACAATTTCTTAAGGCTTAGGGCTTAAAACACCTATTGTAGATGGGGACTTAGAGATTGACCAATCACAATCGAGTATTCTCCTTACATTCCATTGTGATTGGTCAATTTCTTACGGCTTAGAGCTTAAATATCCTTTAAAATAGGTTGTAGACTAGCACTAATGCAATCTTAAAAGTAAATGCTTTTTTATTGCACTCATTATTTAGTATACAATTTGATTAATAAGTTTTATATTTTTATTTATTGTATTATTTACTATTTTATATATTTCCTATTTTTTTCTTTCCAAAATCAACATATTAGGTAAGGTGTAAATTTCTATAGAACAGATAATTGCAAGTAATTGGCACAACAAAGAAGTAAAATAATGAACCTATTTATAGAAAACAAACGAAGTAAATTTAAGTCGATACGAGTTTTCAAATGCAAATATTTGGGATACTATAATTATATTTTTTCTATATATGAATTGTATTGGTAGTTTTACCTCTACTCAAGTTTTTTTTGGGCACCTATTATGAATATATTGAATTATAGTCCATCTTTTGTAGCCTTTTGAATATATTCCTCTGAAAGTAGAAGGCAATTTCTTTGTTCAATTGTGTGTGTTCAATTGGAAAAAGTTTCAAAATCAATCATCTGATATTCATGTTAAATAATTAATCGCGTACTACCATCTTATTTTTTTCTATTTTTTCAATTTATCTATCTACTGAAAATATCAATGTTTATAAAGAAATAATATTAAAAGCTTAAATAAAACGCGAGTGTTTTAGTAAAAGTTCTGGACCCAATATTGTACGAAATCATTTCCTATCTTAAGAGGGGAAAGGAAGTTTATATAGTCAAATTGAAGGGATGAAATTTGCTAATTTATATTTTATGGAAAGGAATAAATTGACATAATTCTCCATTTACATAGGTGCTACGTACTACCCATACTTGAGATGTAAGAAATTGTAATATAAAACTTATTAAAAACATAGGAATTTTCTGTCATTGAAGATAGGACAGAAAATTTCAAGTGCCTTGCATTTTGCCACGATTCCGTAACTTAAGTTTAGAATTCTAAAGAAGCAATCTGCTATTTTTTGATCTAATTAGAAATGCTTTCTTATAAATTACAGAATTGTGGCAAAACGCGAGACACTCGAAATTTTCAATCTTGTTTTTTTGTCAGTTATAAAAAACCTAAACTAATTTATTAAATCTTTCGACATTTTTAATACATTTTATATTACAAATTAATTTTCTACATTTTAAATATACTTACAAATAATAAATAATAATTAGTACAATAATAAATAATTTCGTTGTAGGTTCAATCTGAGAGCGAGGAAATTTTTCTCGATTTTGCCACAATTCTGTAATTTCTAAGGGAACAATCCGCTATTTTCTGGTTTAGTTTTCCCTCTCTTAGGACACTTTTCTCTAAAGATAGAACCTACAATAGATTATTAGAAAAATGTAATTACAAAATGGTAACAACATAAAGATAAAATTCTAATTTTGCGCGTAAAAATTTATAATGATAACGGAAACAAAACAATTTTTATAAACTCCGTTGTAGGTTCAATCTGTAAAGCAAAGTGTCTGAGGAAAACTAGATCAGAAAATAGCAGATTGTGACGCAAAAACTATTTGTTGATATGTGAAAAATGAAATATTTTGTTACCGAAACAAAAAAATATATATTAAGCCACGTGCGTAAATCCACTCTCTCAGCCGGTCACCCATCCAAGTAGTATACCGGCGCCTTGTTGCTTGACATCGATGATCTAACAGGGTAGTGGTGATCCTCTGACTCTGACGCTTCTTTCTTATACTTGCTTATTTTGGTGAGTATAAAGCTATCGCATAACAATATTAACAATACAGATATACGAATAAATATTTTTTGCCAGTCAGCGTCGAATATTATTTTATTCGCTGTGTGCGCTGGTATACTATAGCGGAAAAGTAGGACTTAGAGCGCCCATGGTGGCCGGAATTTGCATTATTTGCTGGAGTTTTCTAATACATCGTAATGGAAAAATTGCGGAAAGGAAATTTAAATTGTTGCGTGAACACGTGTAAGAATGTATTTCACAATACAAGTTCAGAAATAAAATTTTATTTTTTTCCAAAAGCGATTTATAAAATTGAGCAGCGAAAAATGTGGATAC